>NC_088220.1:1935000-2022500 GCF_036934945.1 Oncorhynchus masou masou
ACGAGAGATGGGGAGAACGAGAGATGGGGAGAACGAGAGATGGGGAGAACGAGAGATGGGGAGAACGAGAGATGGGGAGAACGAGAGATGGGGAGAACGAGAGATGGGGAGAACGAGAGATGGGGAGAACGAGAGATGGGGAGAACGAGAGATGGGGAGAACGAGAGATGGGGAGAACGAGAGATGGGGAGAACGAGAGATGGGGAGAACGAGAGATGGGGAGAACGAGAGAGATGGGGAGAACGAGAGATGGGGAGAACGAGAGAGATGGGGAGAACGAGAGAGATGGGGAGAACGAGAGAGATGGGGAGAACGAGGGGGATGGGGAGAGCGGGGGGATGGGGAGAGCGGGAGAGAGATGGGGGGAGAACGGGGGGATGGGGGGGGAGAGCGGGAGAGATGGGGGGAGAACGAGGGGGATGGGGAGAACGAGGGGGATGGGGAGAACGGGGGGATGGGGAGAACGAGAGAGATGGGGGGAGAACGAGGGGGAGGGGGAGAACGAGAGAGATGGGGGGGAGAACGAGAGAGATGGGGGGAGAACGAGAGAGATGGGGAGAACGAGGGGGATGGGGAGAACGGGGGGATGGGGAGAACGAGAGAGATGGGGGGAGAACGAGAGAGATGGGGGGAGAACGAGAGAGATGGGGGGAGAACGAGAGAGATGGGGGGAGAACGAGAGAGATGGGGGGAGAACGAGAGAGATGGGGGGAGAACGAGAGAGATGGGGGGAGAACGAGAGAGATGGGGGGGGAGAACGAGAGATGGGGGGAGAACGAGAGAGATGGGGGGGGGAGAACGAGAGAGATGGGGGGGGAGAACGAGAGAGATGGGGGGAGAACGAGGGGGATGGGGGGAGAACGAGAGAGATGGGGGGAGAACGAGAGAGATGGGGGGAGAACGAGGGGGATGGGGAGAGCGGGAGAGATGGGGGGAGAACGAGGGGGATGGGGGGAGAACGAGGGGGATGGGGGGAGAACGAGAGAGATGGGGGGAGAACGAGAGAGATGGGGGGGGGGGGGGGGGAACGAGGGGGATGGGGAGAACGAGGGGGATGGGGAGAACGGGGGGATGGGGAGAACGAGAGAGATGGGGGGGAGAACGAGGGGGATGGGGAGAACGAGAGAGATGGGGGGAGAACGAGAGAGATGGGGGGAGAACGAGAGAGATGGGGAGAACGAGGGGGATGGGGAGAACGGGGGGGATGGGGAGAACGAGAGAGATGGGGGGAGAACGAGAGAGATGGGGGGAGAACGAGAGAGATGGGGGGAGAACGAGAGAGATGGGGGGAGAGCGGGGGGATGGGGAGAGCGGGGGGGATGGGGAGAGCGGGAGAGATGGGGGGAGAACGAGAGAGATGGGTGGGAGAACGAGGGGGATGGGGAGAGCGGGAGAGAGATGGGGGGAGAACGAGAGAGATGGGGGGAGAACGAGAGAGATGGGGGGAGAACGAGAGAGATGGGGGGAGAACGAGGGGGATGGGGAGAGCGGGGGAGAGCGGGAGAGAGATGGGGGAGAACGAGAGAGATGGGTGGGAGAACGAGAGAGATGGGTGGGAGAACGAGAGAGATGGGGGGAGAACGAGAGAGATGGGGGGAGAACGAGAGAGATGGGGGAGAACGAGAGAGATGGGGGAGAACGAGAGAGATGGGGGGAGAACGAGAGAGATGGGGGGAGAACGAGAGAGATGGGGGGAGAACGAGAGAGATGGGGGGAGAACGAGAGAGAGATGGGGGAGAACGAGAGAGATGGGGGGAGAACGAGAGAGATGGGGGAGAACGAGAGAGATGGGGGAGAACGAGAGAGATGGGGGGAGAACGAGAGAGATGGGGGAGAACGAGAGAGATGGGGGGAGAACGAGAGAGAGATGGGGGGAGAACGAGAGAGAGATGGGGGGAGAACGAGAGAGAGATGGGGGAGAACGGGAGAGAGATGGGGAGAACGGGAGAGAGATGGGGGGAGAGCGGGAGAGAGATGGGGAGAGCGGGAGAGAGATGGGGAGAGCGGGAGAGAGATGGGGAGACTATATACACTATCTGTATCTATGGTCCATCTCATATGGTCCAACTTGAACAGGCCTGTGATTCATTCCTCAGTGACTTTCAGCTACCTCTCTCTCTCTGTGTGTCTCTCTGTGTCTCTCTGTGTCTCTCTCTCTCTGTGTAAATAGACATTACCAGTCAGTAGGTCTCTCTAACCTTCTCTCTCTCTCTCCAGGCTGGCAAGAAGGACAGGAGTGATGCTCTGAACACTGCCATCGACAGGATGACCAAGAAGACTAGGGACCTTCGCAGACAGGTTGGTTCCTTTTCTTCTCCAGAGACCTCCCCCCTCTCCTCTTCCGATCTTCTCCTCCTCCCTCCTTGTTTGTTCCCTTTACCCTCCCAGTCCTTCTCCAGAGACCTCCAGAGACGGGTTGGTCCAACTCCCTCCCTCTCCGTCCTTTCATCCTTCCTTCCCTTGTTCTCGTTCTCTCTCCATCCTCCCAGTCCTTCTCCAGAGACCTCCAGACAGGTTGGTCCAACTCCCTCCCTCTCCGTCCTTTCATCCTTCCTTCCCTTGTTCTCGTTCTCTCTCCGTCCTCCCAGTCCTTCTCCAGAGACCTCCAGACAGGTTGGTCCAACTCCCTCCCTCTCCGTCCTTTCATCCTTCCTTCCCTTGTTCTCGTTCTCTCTCCGTCCTCCCAGTCCTTCTCCAGAGACCTCCAGACAGGTTGGTCCAACTCCCTCCCTCTCCGTCCTTTCATCCTTCCTTCCCTTGTTCTCGTTCTCTCTCCATCCTCCCAGTCCTTCTCCAGAGACCTCCACAGACAGGTTGGTCCAACTCCCTCCCTCTCCGTCCTTTCATCCTTCCTTCCCTTGTTCTCGTTCTCTCTCCGTCCTCCCAGTCCTTCTCCAGAGACCTCCAGACAGGTTGGTCCAACTCCCTCCCTCTCCGTCCTTTCATCCTTCCTTCCCTCGTTCTCTCTCCGTCCTCCCAGTCCTTCTCCAGAGACCTCCAGAGACGGGTTGGTTTTTACAAAATATTTAGTTTCTCTACCAGAGGCTTTCTGTTCTCAGGTACACCTAATATAACTGTCCTGCTGTCTGACTCCTCTTTCTCGCTCTGACTCTCTTCTCCTGTGTAGCTGCGTAAGGCGGTCATGGATCACGTCTCTGACTCGTTCCTGGAGACCAACGTTCCTCTGCTGGTTCTGATCGAAGCGGCGAAGAACGGAAACGAGAAGGAGGTGAAGGAATACGCCCAGGTGTTCCGCGAGCACGCCAACAAGCTCATCGAGGTACGTTACCTAAAGTTACACACACATCTTGGATGTTTTCGTCAAATACTGGACTTGATGTGTCTTCAGAAAATGTCATGGGTTGAAGTTAGGGATGGACTGAAGGATGGGGACATTACTACGCTGAACTAAAATATAAACGCAACATGCAACAACTTCAAAGATTTTACTGAGGTACAGTTCAAATAAGGAAATAAGTTAAATTGGGATTACAGATATGCATCTGTTGGTCACAGATACCTTAAAGGTAGCGGCGTGGATCAGAAAACCAGTCAGTATCTGGTGTGACCACCGTTTGCCTCATGCAGCACGACATGTCTGTTTTCTTTCGTATAGAGTTGATCGGGATGTTGATTGTGAAGTGTTGTCCCACTCTTCAGTGGCTGTGAAGTTTCTGGACGTTGGCGGGAACTGGAGCATGCTGTTGTACATGTCTATCCAGAGCATCCCAAACATGCTCAATGTGTAACATGTCTGAGTATAAAGGCCAATGGAAGAACTGGGGCATTTTCATCTTCCAGGAATTATGTCCAGATCCTTGAGACATGGGGTCAAGGGTTATCGTGCTGAAACATGAGGAGTGACGGCAGATGAATGGCACGACAATGAGCTTCAGCATCTCGTTACGGGATCTCTGTGCGTTCGGGAGAGGCGAAGGTCGAGAGCCACGCGCCCTCCGAAACACGACCCCGCCAAGCTGCACTGCTTCTTGACACACTGCTCGCTAAACCCAGAAGCCAGCCGTACCAATGTGTCGGAGTAAACACCGTACAACTGGCGACTGATGTCAGCGTGCATGCCTCCGACCCGCCACAAGGTGTCGCTAGAGTGCGATGGGAGAAGGACATCTCGGCCGGCCAAATTCTTCCCAAACCCGGACGACGTTGGGCCAGACCCTATGGCCTCATGGATCTCCAGGTGGCGGCCGGCTGTGACACAGCGCGGGACTGACCCCAGGTCTGTAGTGATGCCTCTAGCACTGCGATGCACTCGGGAGGTCTAGATTGTCCTTATGTCCGCAGTACAAGGTGCACCTGTGTAATGATCATGCTGTTTAATCAGCTTCTTGATATGGTGGATGGATTATCTTGACAAAGGAGAAAGGTTCACTAAACAAATATGTGAATACAATTTGAGAGAAATGCATGTGCATATGGAAAATGTATCATTTTATTTCAGCTCATGAAACATGGGACCAACATTTTACATGTTGCGTTTTTATTGTTCAGTATAAATGCTAACCCCGACTAGAAAACCCTAGAGCTTGGCTATGTGGTTGTCTGGTTCCTCCGTGTTCTAGGCCCCTGTCTGGTCCTCCGTGTTCTAGGCCCCTGTCTGGTTCCTCTGTGTTCTAGGCCCCTGTCTGGTTCCTCTGTGTTCTAGGCCCCTGTCTGGTTCCTCTGTGTTCTAGGCCCCTGTCTGGTTCCTCTGTGTTCTAGGCCCCTGTCTGGTTCCTCTGTGTTCTAGGCCCCTGTCTGGTTCCTCTGTGTTCTAGGCCCATGTCTGGTTCCTCTGTGTTCTAGGCCCCTGTCTGGTTCCTCTGTGTTCTAGGCCCCTGTCTGGTTCCTCTGTGTTCTAGGCTGCTGTGCCCAAGGTAGAAGGAGCTAGGATCAGCTTGCCCTCCAAATCTCAACCTTAACCCTTTTTTGGGAAAGAAACACATCACATCTTAATTCATGTTCTAGCTGCATGATTCATCTTGGAACATTTTATTTTTTTAAAACTCCCTCGTTGTTGTTTTTTTTTACACTAACTATACAAAACATTAAGAACACCTGGTCTCTCCATGACATACACTGACCAGGTTAATTCAGGTGAAAGCTATGTCACCGTTATTGATGTTACTTGTTAAATCCACTAATTAAATCAGGAGACCGGTTAAAGAATAATGTTTAAGCCTGGAGAAAATTGAGACTTGTGTATGCGTGCCATTTGGTGGGTGAACGGGCGAGACAAAAGATTGAAGTGCCTTTAAACAGGGTATGGTAGTAGAACCCTTTAAACAGGGTCTGGTAGTAGAACCCTTTAAACAGGGTCTGGTAGTAGGTGCCTTTAAACAGGGTCTGGTAGTAGGTGCCTTTAAACAGGGTATGGTAGTAGAACCCTTTAAACAGGGTCTGGTAGTAGAACCCTTTAAACAGGGTCTGGTAGTAGAACCCTTTAAACAGGGTCTGGTAGTAGAACCCTTTAAACAGGGTCTGGTAGTAGGTGCCTTTAAACAGGGTATGGTAGTAGGTGCCTTTAAACAGGGTCTGGTAGTAGAAGCCTTTGAACAGGGTATGGTAGTAGAAGCCTTTAAACAGGGTATGGTAGTAGGTGCCTTTAAACAGGGTCTGGTAGTAGGTGCCTTTAAACAGGGTATGGTAGTAGAAGCCTTTAAACAGGGTCTGGTAGTAGGTGCCTTTGAACAGGGTCTGGTAGTAGGTGTCTTTAAACAGGGTATGGTAGTAGGTGCCTTTAAACAGGGTCTGGTAGTAGGTGCCTTTAAACAGGGTATGGTAGTAGAAGCCTTTAAACAGGGTATGGTAGTAGAAGCCTTTGAACAGGGTCTGGTAGTAGGTGCCTTTAAACAGGGTATGGTAGTAGGTGCCTTTAAACAGGGTCTGGTAGTAGGTGCATTTGAACAGGGTCTGGTAGTAGGTGCCTTTAAACAGGGTATGGTAGTAGGTGCCTTTGAACAGGGTCTGGTAGTAGAAGCCTTTAAACAGGGTCTGGTAGTAGAAGCCTTTAAACAGGGTCTGGTAGTAGGTGCCTTTAAACAGGGTATGGTAGTAGGTGCCTTTAAACAGGGTCTGGTAGTAGGTGCCTTTAAACAGGGTCTGGTAGTAGGTGCCTTTGAACAGGGTCTGGTAGTAGGTGCCTTTGAACAGGGTCTGGTAGTAGGTGCCTTTGAACAGGGTCTGGTAGTAGGTGCCTTTAAACAGGGTCTGGTAGTAGGTGCCTTTGAACAGGGTATGGTAGTAGGTGCCAGGCGCACCGGTTTATGTCAAGAACTACAACGCTGCTGGGTTTTTCCACGCTTTTGTCCACCACCCAAAGGACATCCAGCCAACTTCACACAACTGTGGGGAAGCAATTGTCGTCAACATGGACCAGCATCCCTGTGGCTTTGAGGCTGTTCCGAGGGCGAAAGGGGGTTGCGATTCAATATTAGGAAGGTGTTTTGTTCGATGTACTCGGTGTATGTCGGGAACAGAACAATAGACGATAGGCCAGTCGCAAGCACCCAGTCTAAACAAATCCCCTGTTACGCTGCTGGGTTGCAGCACTGTGTCAAGCTGCAGTGTGTGTGTGTTGTAATTCATTCAAAAAGGTATTTGCCATGGTATACACCAACATAGGCCTCTATATATGCATGCATGCATACATACATACATACATACATACATACATACATGCATGCATACATGCATACATACATGCATGCATACATGCATACATACATGCATACATACATGCATACATACATGCATACATACATACATACATGCATGCATGCATGCATGCATGCATACATACACACATACATACATACATACATACATACATACATACATACATACATACTGTACATACATACATACATACATACTGTACATACATACTGTACATACATACATACATACTGTACATACATACATACTGTACATACATACATACAAACTGTACATACATACATACTATACATACATACATACATACTGTACATACATACATACTATACATACTGTACATACATACATGCATACATACTGTACATACATACATGCATACATACTGTACATACATACATGCATACATACTGTACATACATACTGTGCATACATACTGTACATACATACTGTACATACATACTGTGCATACATACATACATACTGTACATACATGCATACATACTGTGCATACATACATACATACTGTACATACATACATACATACTGTACATACATACATACATACTGTACATACTGTACATACATACTGTACATACTGTACATACATACATACATACATACATACATACTGTACATACATACATACATACATACATACATACTGTACATACATACATACATACATACAGGACATACATACATACTGTACATACATACATACATACATACAGGACATACAGGACATACACACATACAGGACATACATACAGGACATACAGGACATACACACATACAGGACATACACACATACATACATACAGGACATACACACATACATACATACAGGACATACACACATACATACATACAGGACATACACACATACATACATACAGGACATACACACATACATAAAGGACATACACACATACATACAGGACATACACACATACATACAGGACATACACACATACATACAGGACATACACACATACACACATACATACAGGACATACACACACACACACACACATACACACATACACACACACATACACACATACATACAGTACACACGCGTCTTTGCAGACTGCTTGTCTGATTCAGTCTTTTACGATTAGTAAATGTCACACTGTGTGATTTAAAAAAAAAATGTAAATCTTGACCAACCTGGGCAGATTGTAACGATTTTATATATTTTTTTGCTTCAGTTCGGTCACATTCTGCGACTCGCTGGAGTTGTCTACTGCAGCGAGGGATCTGAGCATGTGCACCAACCGTTTATACATCACTCTGTGCTCAAGCGTGATTTGAAAGTGAGGTCTGGAAAAGAACTGGAAGTATGCATTTTTAGAAGTTGTTTTCCCATACAAACTTTGTCCGAACTCTGAATCAAATATGCCCCCCCCCAAACAAAATAACATGGTAGTTTATTTCCATTTGGTGATTTTTCTGCATTTTTCAGGTAGCTTTGATTTTCAGATGTCTCTATGAAAAGAAGATCATTAGGGAAGTTGTTGTTCCACAGCATGTAAACATTTGAAATCCAACTATTATAGTCATCTGACTTCACAATCATCGTGTTGTTTGCGTGCCGTCCGTGTTCCTATTGGTCAGTCACCGGGATCGGCTCAGAACACGATAGACTCGACGTTTCGGACACTACTAGAACTTTGCCAGAGCCTACAACCAAACGCAGAGGTATTTAATCGGCAGGCCTCTCGACCCTGTTGCACTGAAAGAGCTGTGAACGGTGAAACTCTGGTTTAACGACGGCTAAAATCATAGTCTCTAAAGGCCTTTATGTCAACAGGCTTAAGCTTTCTGGAGGCGGCTGCAGCATCAATCTGATGTTGTGGTCCCATTTGGTGCCCTATCCCCTATTTAGTGCCCTACTTTTGACCAGGGCCCGTAGGGACTAGTGCACTGTATTGGCAATAGGTTGCCATTTGGGCCATGGCGTTGTGGATTGAGCCGTCAGACGACAGAAAGACAAACACTTTGTCTTATCAGTATGGCTGGTCACAGCTGTGGAGCCCACTTTAAGCCTCCCTCTGCTTTCCCCAACCTCCCCCTGCCTGACAAGGTTAAGTGGTGCCTCAGGGGACGGGGATTCATTGTCTCAACAGTTTGATCTCCATCTACCTACAACTTATTGACAGACTGAGACCGGCACAGGGACAAAATGACCTCTTCCCCCGCTGTCCACCAACCGACGGGTTGTGTTCTGAGTGCCACAGTGATATTCAGACAGATATATTTATTGTTAAAGCGGGCCTTTTTTGCATCACCCTCGTCTTGAACGCCCCCCCAATCCCTCTTTCTCACGCTCACTCATTAGTTCTCTCTCATGCTCGCTCGCTCTCTCTCAATTCAATTATAAGTGTTTTTTGGCATTGGTAACATACTTGCTTTGGCAAGATAAACATACATTGAAATAAAGTAAACCAACAGAATGTACTTTGCAGTTAAATGTCTCAAAAGTATAGACATTCAAAATGTTGTCGGCTATGTACAGTTTCTATTGGTTCATCCACCTGGATGACACACATCAACCATTTTTTACAGCTTTTTCTTTTAAATTCTACATGTTTTGTTCACAGTAGTTACATAGCAAAAATTAGTCATTCTGATATTTTCATAAATACAAAAGTATGTGGACACCTTCAAAACGAGTGGATTCTGATATTTCAGCCACACCTGTTGCTGACAGGTTTAATTAAATCGAGCACACAGCCATGCAATCTCCATAGACAAAACATTGACAATAGAATGGCCTCACTGAAGAATTTGAAACTTTCAACGTGGCACCGCCATAGGATGCCACCATTCCAACAAGTCAGTTCATCACATTTGTGCCCTGCTGGAGCTGTTCCTACATCTACTGGAAAGCCTTCCCAGAAGAGTGGAAGCTGTTAAAGCAGCAATGTTCCAACATCTAGTGGAAAGCCTTCCCAGAAGAGTGGAAGCTGTTAAAGCAGCAATGTTCCTACATCTAGTGGAAAGCCTTCCCAGAAGAGTGGAGGCTGTTATAGCAGCAATGTTCCAACATCTCTGTAAACCCCACCCCTCAGCTACTCTGTCCATCCCACCTCTCTCTGTAAACCCCACCCCTCAGCTACTCTGTCCATCCCACCTCACCCCTCAGCTACTCTGTCCATCCCACCTCTCTCTGTAAACCCCACCCCTCAGCTACTCTGTCCATCCCACCTCTCCCTTTGTTTCACATAAGTTCTGAACCTGTCTAATCACATCGTATCTATATATTGTAAGTTAATGGTAAATAGTATTATTTCGTTGTTTGACTATAGTTATCCAAATCTCCCAACAGGGCTGTTTTGTAGGACTCATTTTAGATAAACGTGACTTATTTGATCCATTCCTGAACCTGTGACCAGAAACAAGCCACACGGTGGCAATACGAAATGAAGTGATCTAATGATTCTCTTCGTAGCAAAATCTGCAGAGCTGAGATGGTTGTATGCCACACTTGTAACATTCTGTTTGTGGCTATTTATTTTTGCCCATCTTTAAAGGGTAAACAAGTTACCTACCTACTCCCCATTCTACTTGTCTCCTCTGTTGTTTTTTTTGTGTGATAATGCTGCAGACTGTTGGGTGTAATTTTAGATAGAGCAAACATTTCTATGTGTTTGTGAACTTCAAATGCGACAACTCCACCAACTCCTATAACTCAACTGGAATGCCATCCAGCCCTGTAGTTTTTCTCCCCAGCCTAAAGGCTTTCATTGCATCAAGAAGTTCCTCTGCAATTTCTCTCACAAAGGTTTTTCTGTTCGGTTGTTCATTTTACACCTTATTATTATTATTATTATTATTATTAGGGTAAGATTCCTTACAGTTAAGTTAGTGGAAATGGAGGAGACTCAAAAGGGAACTTATGCTTAACCTCTTGAAACTCCCCATCCCGGATCCGGGATTGTGACTAAGCCTCAGGCTCATTAGCATAACGCAACGTTAACGATTTCTGAAAATCGCAAATAAAATTAAAATAATGCGTTTGCTCTCAAGCTTAGCCTTTTCTTAACAACACTGTCATCTCAGATTTTCAAAATATGCTTTTGAACCATAGAAATTGACTAATTTGTGTAAGAGTATGCAAAGCTAGCATAGCATTTTGTGTAGCATGTAGCACGCAACATTTTCACAAAAGCCAGATAACCAAATAAATAAAATCATTTACCTTTGAAGAGCTTCTGATGTTTTCAATGAGGAGACTCCCAGCCACATACCAGATGCGCAGTGTTTCCTGAAAGCGTCTGTGTGTAGGAGAAATCGTTCCGTTTTCTACATTGCGCCTGGCTACCGAAACGAACCGAAAATGCAGTCACCTACAACGTGAAACTTTTTCCGGATTAACTACATAATATCGACCGAAACATGGCAAACGTTGTTTGGAATCAATCCTCAAGGTGTTTTTTCACATATCTCTTCATTGACATGCAGTTCGTGGAAGCTTGCTTCTCTCTCTGTGCCCCATGGAAAAATACTGGCAGGTGACTTTTGCGCACCAATTTCGGCGCAGGACACCGGGCGGACACGTGGTAAATGTGGTCTCTTATGGTCAATCTTCCAATGATCTGCCTACAAATACGTCACAATGCTGCAGACACCTTGGGGAAACGACAGAAAGGGCAGACTCATTCCTCTTGCGTTCACAGCCATATAAGGAGATCATGAAAGACAGAGCCTCAAAAATCCTTGTCATTTCCTGGATGCCAAGTCATCTTGGTTTTGCCTGAAGCTCACGTGTAATTTTAGATAGAGCTAAAGGGCACGCACAGAGAAGATATTTGTATTTCTGGACACGTCAGAGTGTTTTCTTTCGAACAGTAGCAATTATATGCATAGTCGAGCATCTTTTTGTGACAAAATATCTTGTTTAAAACGGGAACGTTTTTCTTCCAAAAATGAAATAGCGCCACCATAGGTGTAAGAGGTTAAGGACAGTTTTATTTGGTGAATCATAGATATATATTTATCTATTTATTTTGCAGTTCTATGTTGAAGATTTAAATTATTTGGTATATTTTTCAACATTTCAATTCACTTAATTTTTTAAATAATCCATTACACTTGATCTTTCTTGAATAAGTTCCTCCATGTCTTTTTGTTTGTCCTCTAACTTACTCTGTTTCTTTGGTACAGTTTTTATTTCCGTCTATTTGTACTGTTAGTCCCTCTTATTACTTTTGTTAATATGAACTATTTTGACTGAAATTCATTGTTTTAAATATGAGGTTTGAATTGCATGGCTTCTAAAGGCACATTTTAAAAGTGTCCCATACAATAAGGGGATCTACTGTACCTATGTTATGTTGGAAAAAAATCTGTTTAGAAATTCTTCTGTCCAGGTAAAAAAACAAACAAGTTGTCAACCAATAGGCTTTGATTAAATGTCCAATATCCCCGCCCACGAGGAAATGCTGTCAGAGTAATGTGGATGCCGATTATTTGATGGTCCGACCGCGGTCTTCCAACGCTTTTATTTATTATAATGTTGGCGCCGAAACAATACAGCAGTCAAGTCCGCTCACTTGATTAAGCCTCTGTCTTTCTCACAAGGTCGTGTTTTCAGACTACATGTAGCCGCTAGTTCTAATGTTTCCACCATCTTGATCATTTCCCAAAGTGCATGATGGGGGATTTCCTTTACGATCCACTGGGGGTAT
The DNA here is from genome assembly GCF_036934945.1 of Oncorhynchus masou masou. Classification (NCBI taxonomy): domain Eukaryota; kingdom Metazoa; phylum Chordata; class Actinopteri; order Salmoniformes; family Salmonidae; genus Oncorhynchus; species Oncorhynchus masou. Next base: position 1,947,369 of record NC_088220.1, read on the forward strand.
TTAAAAAAGTACAATATTCTGCTGCTTTGTGAGTTCCATTGATTTAATAGGTATAATATCAAAGGAGGTGGATCGTCATTATTTGTACCATTTTATAGGTTAATGAGCCAAATATGTTTGTCTAATAGCATATTTTAAAACGATCCACCTTTCGGATCTACAGTTTCCACATTCTGATAAACAATTTTTTTTTTTAAATTGTTGCCCATGACAGATGTCTCACTTCCAATCCTTTTTCCAGACAACCTCATCTGTAATTACACAGTGAGTTTCTAATAAACAATAAGATATTATATTCCTTTTAGCCAGGTATTCTTTTTTAATAATCTGCTAAGCCATTACAATTATCAACTAGCTATACTTATTTCACCACTTACCATAATGAAATACACGTTTTGTTGATTCTTACCATAATGTAGGCCTTAATACCAAAACGTCCCATCATAATCAACATCTTAGACACCCTGAATGTATCCATACTTACCAATACCAGCAGAGTCTCTGAGTGACAGATATCCGTGGAGCTGTACCATTTTAATATATGTCCTGCGAAAAGCCTCGCCCTTTCCTTTGAAAAGGTGGGTGTTGTCCCTAATGCCATCCATCCACACCCTCCTGTACCCTTAACGCACCTTTAGCATCCTAAACACACCTTCAACCGCCGATGGGTGTGGTCCTGTTAAGAAATGAAGACTGTTCAGTGCAGCCACCTCTCAAGCCCCAAGACAAGAACCCTATAAGCCTTAAGCTTATGACCACGAGAGGAGCTTCCTCTTAAAGAAATCAGACACAAAACAAATATAAAATGGAGAAATCTAGTACTGAGGATCAATGTTCCCTCGAAGCTGCGTGTGCAGTAGCCACAGAAATATCAGCCAATGAGACTCAACAAGATTAAACTTCACTCCACGTTCTGGAGCAGTGGTCCCCAACCGGTTGGTCTCCATCTCCGGAATATTTCCAGGCTCTTGGTGATTGGTTGATTCAGCTGCCACGCCAACTTTTGCCATTTTGAACCATTGCCACGTGTCTGAAGGTACAAACCAGGCCTACCGTTGGGCCAATCGGATGACTCTGATGACAGTTTCTGCAGTAACGTAGCGGGCATAAAAGAAAACTACAGCGAAGTTGATACTGTGAGATTTCAAAATGTTTAAAGCCATGTCTAGAGCGAGACTGTCAAAGATGACAGCAAAGAGCTGCTGTTTTTTGAGTGAGTTTAAGTTCTTACTCAGCACTCGGCACTGTCAACTTTTTTTTTTGAAAATGTACATTCTTCCTATTTCCACTCAGTGCTACAATCACTTCAGCAGTAGCGAATGAGTAGGAAAGTGTATCTATTGGCCTGCGATATGAGCAGCTTTTTTTTAATATCCTGGATTATACTGGACTTCCTCTGTTCATAATCCAATGTGATCTCCCCATCAGATAGACTGTGTCCTGTTTTGGTCAGTGGAGGAAATGGAGGGAGGGATGGTGGACCCTCAGTCGGCTGCTCCCCCCCGAGACTCCCCATCAGTCCAGTAAAATTGAAGTATGACAGTAAATAATTTAAATGCTCAGCTGTGCTTCACAAGTAATACAATGAATCTATTACCGGTGTGATCATATTGCCTATCTCAAATTTTGAAATATAGTTTTTTGAAAATGTCCCGAACAACAATGCATTGGCAGGCAAATTCAAACAAAGCCAGTATGTTGGTGATAATATATTGGGCCTATAGCTTACAGAACAAACCTTATTGCTACAGTACATTGTTTGTCTTTAAAAAAAAAAAAAAATCTGAGAGCTAGATCTCAGCTTGCATTTTGACTCAAAGTGATCATGACTCAAAAATGTTGACCACTTCTAGAGTTTTCCTGTTAACACTATCAATGTTTCCCTTTACTGTGGCAATTGTGATTGAATCAAATCAATATAAGCCACTTTCAATGCAGCAGAACCGAAACACATTGTTTGTTGTAGGCAGAACGCATCGGAGTAAAATTCTTTTGCATTGACAGGCCTGACTCAGCCCTGTACTCTACACAGACCGGTGCGCCATTACCAATCAGAGCTGCAGTAGGCCAATATGCAAATAAACCATTTCCTTATCAGTCAATTCCATTTGAACTGGACTGTGTTTACAGCATGAGCAGTCGTGAGTAGATGCGCTTGTTTTGAGATCGAAGTGAGAGCTGCATGTGCACATTTTGTTCATATCCTTTGCTAGTTAGTGAGTTATTAGCCCAGTTATAGATCATTTGATGTCAGCAATAGGGGAGTGATTTGCTTCCTACAGTAGCACAAAACGTGTACGTTTCTAGACCGCTTTGAAAAGCGTGTCAGGTATTACTTTTTTTTGTCTTGAAGAGGCAGCTTTGTATTTTAAGACGGCTTATTCAAGCCTAAGTAGGCAATAGTCAGAGGGTAGCGTAATTTGTCCTTCTCTCTCATTATGGTATGGGATTTTTTTGTAAAGTGGTTTCTTACATCAAACACACAATTTTCACTCACCTCCTTGTCTGAAGGACAAGAGGATAAACTAGCTTTTTTTTTTTTCAAAAGTCTCTTGTTCGGCCTACATTGAAAACCACACTGGCTGCTACTGTAGTCACTGGGGTGGCAGTGTAGCCTAGTGGTTAGAGCATTGGACTAGTAACCGAAAGGTTGCAAGTTCAAATCCCTGAGCTGACAAGGTACTGCCCCTGAACAGGCAGTTAACCCACTGTTCCTAGGCCGTCATTGAAAATAAGAATTTGTTCTTAACTGACTTGCCTAGTTAAATAAAGGTAATAAATTATGAAAAATAAAGGTTAAAAAAACAACAACAAAAACGGTAGAACAGCTGTTTCCATGTTAAAATGTTATGGGATGCATTTTCTGCATTGATTTTTGATGGTAGGTCACTCTGGTAGATAGGACTACATTATGATCAAACAGCCACAGTAGCCTACTTGTTAAAGCTTTAACTTAAAGAGGGTACATCCTCAGGCTTCACAGTAAACGCCGTGCTGGAAGTTGCACAGAATTTTCACAAAATTCAAGCTTGTGCTCAGCAGACCTGAAGTTTTTGTTCAGTGCCGAAAATAATTAGAGGGAACATTGCTGAGACATAAATACAGAGACAACAGCAAAACGTAGAACATATAACTAGTTATATTATCATCCACTGTCATCATAATTAAAGTACTGCGCTATTGTCCATGTACAGTGACTTGTTATCGTCTTTGACTTTACAAGCTGGCTGTGGTGGAATACAACGAAGGAAAGCCATATCGGGCCATTTCCTTCAGTTCATTTAGATCCGTTTGCCAAAAGACACATTCAGCAGAAACAGGCATCCCTTTATTCACATTCCTCCAATCACAATAGAGGAAAGGCCTTGGTTCAGTATGTCAGTTACTGTTGCCGTTACCTATTTAATTTAGCATACCGTTAGTTTGACCCAGTGTTCATTTACCCGCTGCTAGCGGACGGATTCAACCGGCCCTGGCGACCATAGACCTAACTGATTGCTGATGGGCATCAGCACGATGTTGAATCCTTTACAGCTTTTATACATGCGCACGCACATACATACACACACACACACACACACACACACACACACACACACACACATACGCATACGCATACGCATACGCATACACACGCGCATACACACACATACACATACATACATACACACACACACCCACACACACACACACACACATACACATACATACATACACACACACACCCACACACACACACACACACATACACATACATACATACACACACACACCCACACACACACACACACACATGCATACATACATGCGCACACACACACACACACATACATACATACACACACATATGCATACACACACACATACACATACATACACACATACTGTACATACATACTGTACATACACACACACACACAGCAGTATGTGGACACCCCTTAAAATTAGACAAACACTGGCAGTGGAATGTCCTTACAAAGGAGATCCGGGGTTTTCAACGTGGCACCGTCGTAGGATGCCACCTTTCCAACAAGTCAGTTCGTCTAGTTTCTGCCATGCTGGAGCTGCCCCAGTCAACTGTAAGTTTCCATGGCCGAGCAGCCGCGCACACAAGCCTAAGATCACTATGTGTAATGCCAAGCGTTGGCTGTGGTTGGCGTAAAGCTCGCCAACGTTGTACTCTGGAGCAGTGGAAACGCGTTCTCTGTAGTGATGAATCCCGCTTCACTATCTGGCAGTCTGACGGACGAATCTGGGTTTTGCGGATGCCAGGAGAACGCTACTTACCCATAATGCCGAATGTAAAGTCCCATGGAGGGATAATGCTCTGGGCCTACTTTTCATGGTTCGGGCTCGGCCCCGGGATGCATTTAAGGTTTCAAGGGAAATCTTAACACTACAGAATACGATGACATTCTAGACTTTTCTGTGCTTCCAACTTCATGGCAACATTTTCGTGAAGGCCCTTGTTTCAGCATGGCAATGCCCCCAATGCACAAAGCACAGTCCATACAGAAATGGTTTGAGGTCGGTGAGGAAGAACTTGACTTGCCTGCACAGAGCCCTGACTTTAACCCCATCAAACCTTTGGGATGAATTCGAACAACGACTGCGAGCCAGTCCTTATCGCCCAACATCAATGCCCGACCACACTAATGCTCTCGTGGCCGAATGAACTCTTCCCAGAAGAGTGGAGGCTGTTTATAGCAGCAAATGGGGTCCAGCTCCATATTAATGCCCATGTTTTTGGAATGAGATGTCCAAAGTCCACATACTTTTGGTAGTATAGCCTTAGATTAGATGCAGAAAGGGAAACTTATTGTTTCTGCTGCCTCTAGACCATCTTCTCAAAGGTTTAGTAGGCAGGGGGAGAGACTGGGGAGAGTTTAGTAGGCAGGGGGAGACTGGGGAGAGTTTAGTAGGCAGGGGGAGAGACTGGGGAGAGTTTAGTAGGCTGGGAGAGACTGGGGAGAGTTTAGCAGGCTGGGGGAGACTGGGGAGAGTTTAGTAGGCAGGGGGAGAGACTGGGGAGAGTTTAGTAGGCAGGGGGAGAGACGGGGAGGGTTTAGCAGGCTGGGGGAGACTGGGGAGAGTTTAGCAGGCTGGGGGAGACTGGGGAGAGTTTAGCAGGCTGGGGGAGACTGGGGAGAGTTTAGCAGGCTGGGGGAGACTGGGGAGAGTTTAGCAGGCTGGGGGAGACTGGGGAGAGTTTAGCAGGCTGGGGGAGACTGGGGAGAGTTTAGCAGGCTGGGGGAGACTGGGGAGAGTTTAGCAGGCTGGGGGAGACTGGGGAGAGTTTAGCAGGCTGGGGAGAGTTTAGCAGGCTGGGGAGGGTTTAGGAGACTGGGGAGGGTTTAGGAGACTGGGGAGGGTTTAGGAGACTGGGGAGGGTTTAGGAGACTGGGGAGGGTTTAGGAGACTGGGGAGGGTTTAGCAGGCTGGGGGAGACTGGGGAGAGTTTAGCAGGCTGGGGGAGACTGGGAGAGTTTAGCAGGCTGGGGAGACTGGGAGAGTTTAGCAGGCTGGGGGAGACTGGGGAGAGTTTAGCAGGCTGGGGGAGACTGGGAGGGTTTAGCAGGCTGGGGGAGACTGGGAGAGTTTAGCAGGCTGGGGGAGACTGGGAGAGTTTAGCAGGCTGGGGGAGACTGGGAGAGTTTAGCAGGCTGGGGGAGACTGGGGAGAGTTTAGCAGGCTGGGGGAGACTGGGGAGAGTTTAGCAGGCTGGGGGAGACTGGGGAGAGTTTAGCAGGCTGGGGGAGACTGGGAGAGTTTAGCAGGCTGGGGGAGACTGGGAGAGTTTAGCAGGCTGGGGGAGACTGGGGAGAGTTTAGGAGACTGGGGAGAGTTTAGTAGGCTGGGGGAGACTGGGGAGAGTTTAGGAGACTGGGGAGGGTTTAGGAGACTGGAGGAGACTGGGGAGGGTTTAGCAGGCTGGGGGAGACTGGGGAGGGTTTAGCAGGCTGGGGGAGACTGGGGAGGGTTCAGCAGGCTGGGGGAGACTGGGAGAGTTCAGCAGGCTGGGGAGACTGGGGAGGGTTTAGGAGACTGGAGGAGACTGGGGAGGGTTTAGCAGGCTGGGGAGACTGGGGAGGGTTTAGCAGGCTGGGGGAGACTGGGGAGGGTTCAGCAGGCTGGGGGAGACTGGGGAGGGTTCAGCAGGCTGGGGGAGACTGGGGAGGGTTTAGGAGACTGGGGGAGACTGGGGAGGGTTTAGGAGACTGGGGAGGGTTTAGGAGACTGGGGAGGGTTTAGGAGACTGGGGAGAGTTCAGCAGGCTGGGGGAGACTGGGGAGGGTTTAGGAGACTGGAGGAGACTGGGGAGGGTTTAGCAGGCTGGGGGAGACTGGGGAGGGTTCAGCAGGCTGGGGGAGACTGGGAGAGTTCAGCAGGCTGGGGGAGACTGGGAGAGTTTAGCAGGCTGGGGGAGACTGGGGAGAGTTTAGCAGGCTGGGGGGGGAGACTGGGGAGAGTTTAGGAGACTGGGGGAGACTGGGGAGAGTTTAGCAGGCTGGGGGAGACTGGGGAGGGTTTAGGAGACTGGAGGAGACTGGGGAGGGTTTAGCAGGCTGGGGGAGACTGGGGAGGGTTTAGCAGGCTGGGGGAGACTGGGGAGGGTTTAGGAGACTGGGGGAGACTGGGGAGGGTTTAGGAGACTGGGGGAGACTGGGGAGGGTTTAGGAGACTGGGGGAGACTGGGGAGGGTTTAGGAGACTGGGGAGACTGGGGAGGGTTTAGCAGGCTGGGGGAGACTGGGGAGAGTTCAGCAGGCTGGGGGAGACTGGGGAGGGTTTAGGAGACTGGGGAGACTGGGGAGGGTTTAGGAGACTGGGGGAGACTGGGGAGGGTTTAGGAGACTGGGGGAGACTGGGGAGGGTTTAGGAGACTGGGGGAGACTGGGGAGGGTTTAGGAGACTGGGGGAGACTGGGGAGGGTTTAGGAGACTGGGGGAGACTGGGAGAGTTTAGCAGGCTGGGGGAGACTGGGGAGAGTTCAGCAGGCTGGGGGAGACTGGGGAGAGTTTAGGAGACTGGGGAGGGTTTAGCAGGCTGGGGGAGACTGGGGAGGGTTTAGGAGACTGGGGGAGACTGGGAGAGTTTAGCAGACTGGGGGAGACTGGGGAGGGTTCAGCAGGCTGGGGGAGACTGGGAGAGTTCAGCAGGCTGGGGGAGACTGGGGAGGGTTTAGCAGGCTGGGGGAGACTGGGGAGAGTTTAGCAGGCTGGGGGAGACTGGGGAGGGTTTAGGAGACTGGGGAGGGTTTAGCAGGCTGGGGGAGACTGGGGAGAGTTTAGGAGACTGGGGAGGGTTTAGGAGACTGGGGGAGACTGGGGAGGGTTTAGGAGACTGGGGGAGACTGGGGAGGGTTTAGGAGACTGGGGGAGACTGGGGAGGGTTCAGCAGGCTGGGGGAGACTGGGAGAGTTCAGCAGGCTGGGGGAGACTGGGAGGGTTTAGCAGGCTGGGGGAGACTGGGGAGAGTTTAGCAGGCTGGGGGAGACTGGGAGGGTTTAGCAGGCTGGGGGAGACTGGGGAGAGTTCAGCAGGCTGGGGGAGACTGGGGAGAGTTTAGCAGGCTGGGGGAGACTGGGGAGAGTTTAGTAGGCTGGGGGAGACTGGGAGAGTTTAGCAGGCTGGGGGAGACTGGGAGGGTTTAGGAGACTGGGGGAGACTGGGAGAGTTTAGTAGGCTGGGGGAGACTGGGGAGAGTTTAGTAGGCTGGGGGAGACTGGGGAGAGTTTAGCAGGCTGGGGGAGACTGGGAGAGTTTAGCAGGCTGGGGGAGACTGGGAGAGTTTAGCAGGCTGGGGGAGACTGGGAGGGTTTAGGAGACTGGGGAGACTGGGAGGGTTTAGGAGACTGGGGAGACTGGGAGAGTTTAGTAGGCTGGGGGAGACTGGGGAGAGTTTAGCAGGCTGGGGGAGACTGGGAGAGTTTAGCAGGCTGGGGAGACTGGGAGGGTTTAGGAGACTGGGGGAGACTGGGAGAGTTTAGTAGGCTGGGGAGACTGGGGAGAGTTTAGTAGGCTGGGGGAGACTGGGGAGAGTTTAGCAGGCTGGGGAGACTGGGAGAGTTTAGCAGGCTGGGGGAGACTGAGGAGAGTTTAGCAGGCTGGGGGAGACTGGGGAGAGTTTAGCAGGCTGGGGGAGACTGGGGAGGGTTTAGCAGGCTGGGGGAGACTGGGGAGAGTTTAGCAGGCTGGGGGAGACTGGGAGAGTTTAGTAGGCTGGGGGAGACTGGGGAGGGTTTAGCAGGCTGGGGAGACTGGGAGAGTTTAGCAGGCTGGGGGAGACTGGGAGAGTTTAGCAGGCTGGGGAGACTGAGGAGAGTTTAGCAGGCTGGGGAGACTGGGGAGAGTTTAGCAGACTGGGGGAGACTGGGAGAGTTTAGCAGGCTGGGGGAGACTGAGGAGAGTTTAGCAGGCTGGGGAGACTGGGAGAGTTTAGCAGACTGGGGGAGACTGGGAGAGTTTAGCAGGCTGGGGGAGACTGAGGAGAGTTTAGCAGGCTGGGGGAGACTGGGGAGAGTTTAGCAGGCTGGGGGAGACTGAGGAGAGTTTAGCAGGCTGGGGGAGACTGAGGAGAGTTTAGCAGGCTGGGAGAGACTGGGGAGAGTTTAGCAGGCTGGGGGAGACTGGGAGAGTTTAGCAGGCTGGGGGAGACTGGGAGAGTTTAGCAGGCTGGGGGAGACTGGGGGGTTTAGGAGACTGGGGAGGGTTTAGGAGACTGGGGAGGGTTTAGGAGACTGGGGAGGGTTTAGGAGACTGGGGAGGGTTTAGGAGACTGGGGAGGGTTTAGGAGACTGGGGGGGGTTTAGGAGACTGGGGAGGGTTTAGCAGGCTGGGGAGGGTTTAGCAGGCTGGGGAGGGTTTAGCAGGCTGGGGAGGGTTTAGCAGGCTGGGGAGGGTTTAGCAGGCTGGGGAGGGTTTAGCAGGCTGGGGAGGGTTTAGCAGGCTGGGGAGGGTTTAGCAGGCTGGGGAGGGTTTAGCAGGCTGGGGAGAGATATGCTGCTTCCTTCACTGCCTCGAGGTACTTATGCTCTGAATCCAATTTGAACTCTCCTCTCCTGTCTCTATTTAGACATGAAAGACAAATAGACAATTGCTCAGTGAATGTTTGAATGGCTCTGTGGATGGAAGAGGGTGGATTAAATATGCACTGGTTTCTCTCCTCTCTATAATCATGCCAGCAACTACCAGCTAATGGTAGCTAGCAATCCCAAACGCATCAAATAAGGGGTGCTTATATTTATCGTATTTCACTGCATGTACAAGGTGTGTGTGTGTGTGTGTGTGTGTGTGTGTGTGTGTGTGTGTGTGTGTGAGGTGTAAAATAGTCATGTATTTTTTAGCATATCCCAACTCCCCCTGAGACGCCCTTGGAGAGGCGCATCACGGCCAGGGGCGGCCATTATTTACGACAATCCTGTAGCAAGTAGAGTTAAGTGCCTTGCTCCAGGGCAGATCGATGTGGGATTCAAACTAGCAACCTTTTGGGTTACTGTCCCAACACTCCAACCTTTAGGTGTGTGTGTTCACACTTTTTTTGTTGTTGTCTGTGTCCAGTATGAAGTTACATGCATAATGATTTGGATGGGTATCTGCTAGCAATTACAGTACCATAGACTTCCATTCATTATGCTAACGCTAGTTGGAGACACAAGTTCATCTGATTTTGGGGAAGTCAATAAAGAGCCTCATTGCCAAAATCCCAATGTATCCCTTTAAGCTGCAGAGGGAATAGAGCTGTGCTTTGTCACCTTGTGATTTCTTTACCCTGTTCTAGGGTTGAAAAATACCCGGGAACTTTCAATAAATTCCCCGGTCTTCCAGAAATCCGGGTGGGAAGTTTCCCGGAATCAGGAGGGAATATACAGGAATCTGGAATCCTCTAAACGGGAATCTGGAATCCTCCAAACGGGAATCTGGAATCCTCCAAACGGGAATCTGGAATCCTCCAAACGGGAATCTGGAATCCTCCAAACGGGAATCTGGAATCCTCCAAACGGGAATCTGGAATCCTCCAAACAGGAATCTGGAATCCTCCAAACAGGAATCTGGAATCCTCCAAACAGGAATCTGGAATCCTCCAAACAGGAATCTGGAATCCTCCTAACAGGAATCTGGAATCCTCCAAACAGGAATCTGGAATCCTCCTAACAGGAATCTGGAATCCTCCTAACGGGAATCTGGAATCCTCCAAACGGGAATCTGGAATCCTCCAAACGGGAATCTGGAAACCAGGGAATTTATTGAAAGTTCGTGGAATTTTGCAACATGACAATGTATCCCTTTAGGTAAAAAGAGAGGAGATATATTAAAGGCAGTTGACAGCCCTAGACTTGCCACACTGGCAGAGTACCGTAGTTCACCTGTACCACAGAACACATCCAGTGTGCCAGCTAGACTCCTTGTCCCTGTCTGCCTGTCACCTCAATAGGCCAGGCAGGGACAGTGTAGGTGTTACTCGTCAGCAGTACAGCCAGGCGACCAGTCACCCAGGAGACCAGTCACCAAGGCAACCAGACAGTAGCATGCTCAGTAACCATAGAGATAATTATCTATTTAATTACATGAGAGTGTCTGCAGAACGTCGTAATGACTCGTCACCTCTCGCTGTGTATAATGACTCGTTTTACATTAAGTCATTTTCTAATCAGAGATGAAGTTTAACTTTAGGAGCATTTTAAATATACACTGAAACAATTCAATAAATGCAACGTAAAGTGTTGATCCCATGTTTGATTAGCTGAAACAAAAGATCCCATACCCACGAGAAAAAAAAGTATTTCATTTTGTGCACAAATTTGTTGCACATCCCTGTTAGTGAGCATTTCTCCTTTGACAGATGTGGCATATCAAGAAGCTGATTAAACAGCATGATCATTACACAGGTGCACCTTGTGCTAGAGATGAGGCCACTCTAAAATGTGTAGTTTAGTCACACAACACAATGCCACAAGTTTTGAGGGAGTGTACAAATGGCATGTTGACTGCAGGAATGTCCACCAGAGCTAATGGCCCGGTACTCAGGGCTCTATTGTCCCTCCATCAGGTCCTAATGGCCTGGTACTCAGGGCTCTATTGTCCCTCCATCAGGTCCTAATGGCTTGGTAATCAGGGCTCTATTGTCCCTCTACCAGAGCTAATGGCCTGGTACTCAGGGCTCTATTGTCCCTCCATCAGGTCCTACTGGCCCGGTACTCAGGGCTCTATTGTCCCTCCATCAGGTCCTAATGGCCTGGTACTCAGGGCTCTATTGTCCCTCCATCAGGTCCTAATGGCCTGGTACTCAGGGCTCTATTGTCCCTCCATCAGGTCCTAATGGCCTGGTACTCAGGGCTCTATTGTCCCTCTACCAGGTCCTAATGGCTTGGTACTCGGGGCTCTATTGTCCCTCCATCAGGTCCTAATGACCTGGTACTCAGGGCTCTATTGTCCCTCTAAACACTGACATCAATGCAAATTCATTCAAAAAATCACATCAAACAGTATCAGGTGCTTAAAACTCACCTTTCTGTGACGATCAATTTGAAGAAAGAAGTTTAACCTGGAGGGCAAGCTGAGTGTATAACATGGCACTTGTGGGTGTTGTTTTCAAAGCCCAACACCAAACGAACAGGACAGAGCTTTCTAAGTTGACGATTCATTCAAAACATATTAGAGCCGATGCATATTCATAGGCTTAGGAACCCAAGCCCTTAAACAAAAAGACGGAATTTAACACTGATTGTACTCTTATACAATACGTAGTCTTAACACATTATGCATGGCAGAAAAATATAAAACAAAAACAGTTTATATAAAAAAAAAAAAGCCTATACCAAAATTTAAACACATTTGAATAATCTCCTTTTTGAGGGTGGACTGTATTATGCATACTGGATGGACTGGTTACCTTATGCTACGCCCCAAAATGCCTGTTCATGAGTCTGGGAGAGAACATATAGCTCCAGTTGATGCTGTCGGTTCATTAAGTGTGCAGGGTGGCATACAATTAGTATAGCCTAGTAATTATATTTTCATAATTAATTGGGTGACACATTACCTTTTTAGCTATAGAGAATGTCTCACCAGCAAGCGAGTCCATCTCTTCCTCCCTCTCCTCTTTTCCTTTCTCCAGTGTGCAGAGAGAGAGGGCCTTTCAACAGTTTTGTAGCGAAATATGTTTTGTTATGATAGCACGTCACTATCGATTGTTCCCGAACAGATTTCACTTGGTTTCCCAAATTAAGTACTGGGTAGCTGCAGGAACAGGGTTGGATATACAGAGTTTGAGCAGAATATCAGCTGTCTCGCAGCGACCTGACAAGGTAAACATCTGTCATCTACCCCTCGAAGACCACCTATCGGTTTCCGGTTCACAGAGGACAGGCTGTTCTTAGGCCGTCATTGTAAATAAGAACTTGTTTATTAACTGACTTGCCTTGTTTAAAAAAATAATAATTAAAAGAAGGTTAAATAATATACACATGTGCCTGCCTGCCTGCCTGCCTGCCTGCCTGCCTGCCTGCCTGCCTGCCTGCCTGCCTGCCTGCCTATAATAATACGTTGAATTTGTCATATTAACTATATACACAAACTGTCCAACGTTTACTGACTTGACAGTGTTAATTCTACATCCTCAAACAGTAGTTGATGTTTGGCGCGTAATAAGTGTTATATTTATTCCTCAGCTGCTCATTTTAAGCACAGCTCCGCTATTCGAGTACATACGGATTGCATGCCCCCCCCCCCCTCCTGCTCAATGTAAATGAAAACTAATTTAACATACAGTGGCTCCTCCTATTTGAGATTTGTGTCATACTGCAGCACACCGGGCTGGCTGCTGCTGCATTCTGTGGCACGTTATTGAATTGTCAGCCATTTTGTTTTTTAGTTAGTGCTAGTTTCACCAGCGGGCATGGTTGAGAAGCATTTGATTGTCTTCCATATTGGCATTACTAGAGAATTTAAAACCTTTTTTTTATGTAATAAAGTATATGGGATTGATTTGAAGAAATTTGTTTTATAGACATGGTGTTTCTGTTCCGAGAAAAACAAAACCCAACGAAGGCCGACTCATTCTGTTCTGCTGAAATACATGGTCTTCGTATCATCATGTTTATTTAGACCAGACTAAAATCAATCAGGTATTTATTGTGATGGTGTGTATTGACTCTTTTTTTTAATGTCGATGTTCCTAAAGCGCATCAGCAGCTTGACGGCCTGGAGATTCTGAACTTGTTTGTTAATTAACGATCAATGCTGTGAGACCGGCAGACTTTTGCATGACAATCCGTTTAACAAATTGACCTTCCACAGCCCAAACTGTAACTCAGTAAAATCTTCGAAATTGTTTATTTTTGTTCAGTATATGTAAGGTGTACAAGTGTAAAGCATATGCTGAGTTCTAACTATGGAGAACCACAGACCTGTCTGAGGAGTCAACCAGTGTACAAAAGGTGGTGTTTAAATGTAATGAGTGGATTTTGGCTATTTCAGCCACACCCGTTGCAGACAGGTGTATAAAATCGAGCACACAGCAATGAAATCTCCAAAGGCAGTAGAATGGCCTTGCTGAAGAGTCATAGGATGCCACCTTTCAAACGATTCAGTCAGTCACATTTCTGCTCTGTTGTGGCTGCCCCGGTCTACTGTAGGTGCGGTTATTGTGGAGTGGAGACGTCTAGGAGCAACAATGGCTCAGCTGCTGAAGTAATACGCCGCCACACATGCTCACAGAATGGGACCGCAGAGTGCTGAAGCCCGTTAAAATTGTCTGTACTCACTCTGTTGCAACACTCACTTCAGAGATCCAAACTGCCTCTGGAGCAACGTCAGCACAAGAACTGTTTTGTTCGGAGCTCCATGGCCGAGCCGCCACACACACAGAAAACGTTTGACCTCTGTTATATACCCTTTGTTGGCAATGACAAAGTATTGAGAAACTTTTGTTATTGACCAAATACTTATTTTCCACCATAATTTGCAAATAAATTCATAAAAAATCCTACAATGTGATTTTCTAGATTGTTTTCTAGATTGTTTTTCTTCTCATTTTGTCTGTCATAGTTGAAGTGTACCTATGATGAAAATTACAGGCCTCATCTTTTTAAGTGGGAGAACATGCACAATTGGTGGCTGACTAAATACTTTTTTTGCCACACTGTATATCCGCCATGTTGTCAACATTCGTCAGAATAGCATTATAAATATTCACTTACCTTTGATGAACTTCATCAGAATGCACTTCCAGGAATCCCAGTTCCACAAATGTTGGTTTTATTCGATAATGTACATTTGTCAAAATAGCTCCTTTTGTTAGCACGTTCAGTCCAGTGATCCACATTCATGAATCACGTTCACTAGTTTCTGACAACGTCAAAAATGTTCCGTTACGGTACGTAGAAACATGTCACAATGTATGGAATCATTCTTTAGGATGTTTTTAACATAAATCTTCAATAGTGTTCCAACCGGAGAATTCCTTTTGTTTTCAGAAAGGAAGTGGCACGCAGCTACCTTTCACATAGAGTCGACGGAAATGTTCCGAACCCCTTTGGTAGCACGAGAGGGGGCCAGAGATGATAATTCTCTTCCCTATGCTAGCGAGGATTTTGTAGTCCTCCCTCAATTCCTCAGATCGCCTAAAAAGTTTGTTAAACCCTACGTGAGAGACTATGGTGTCAATATTGGAGTAGTTTACCAGAATCATGGGCAGAGAGGGGGAGGTGAAATCATGGACACGGGCTCCTGGGTGACAGGGGACCTTGGTCGGTTCACAGATTGCAGGCTTGCTAAAAATCTCTCACCATCGAGCTTCACACAATGATGGTGGTCGTGGTGGAATCGGATGAGGACGTGACCTGCTGAACTGTAGTCGCCATAGGGGGTGCCACTGGGTTGACTGTTGGTATACATCCAGGATCCGTGCTGACTCCCGGGGCTCAAGCGGGGAAAAGCTGTTTTGTTTTTCTGCATCAGCTCTTCACAGATAGATGAAGGGTGGCCAGACTGCCTCTCTGATCTCCTACACCTTGCAAGTGTCCAGTCTCCTGCTGCGGAGTTGAGCTTAACGTCTGTCCGTTGGATTGGGACAGTTCAATACTGCCTGACTCATGGACAGCTTTGCTATAGGAGGAATTAAAACGAAGATTTGGTTTGCCTGCGTTACATCAAGGTTGGTGTACTTAGAATGCAGGTTATCCTTTTCTCTTATCCAAGCTAACAGCCAGAGAATCTGTTCCCCCCCATGATGCTTTAGGGCAGACAAACCCCTGTTCATTTTTCAGGTCTACCTTGTCTTAATTTGACCGACTTGCTCGAATCGGTGTTATGTAGCAAAAAAAAAATATATATATTTTTTTACATTGGATAAAAGTAGAGACTCAAGAAAATGGTATCATACACTGCAGTTGAGGAACACTGGGAAAGTAATTCTGCTTTGAAAGTTGATAAACTTGTAACCTCACTTTTAAGAAAATGACCCTTGAAAGTTTTGGTACCTACTGGAGAGCTCTTCTTTGTCTACACCCATACAGCATCGTTCACCCTCTTAAGCTTTAGCCCCACTCATCTCTTTAAGGATTCACAACAATGCTTTGTAGTCCGATTGGCCTTAAGTAAATTGAGTGTTTCACGCTCGGCGCGTACTGGACGCTCTGGCCAAAAAGTAAGGTTGATCAGAGCTTTGACCTAACAGCAGTCAAGCACCCAAGCTAATTAGCTACCGATGGCTAGCTTGCTAGCTATGTCCAGACACAAATGAGAGAACAATTCACTCTATCCATTTTACTCGCCCTTGCAGAGCTGATGAGGCTGTTTTCATTTTATCCAGAGTGTTGGTGACTGTAACTGTTTAATTACAACAATTTAATTACTCTTTTTTGTGTGTTTTTTTTTGCCAACGTTTATTGACCACCATATTCAACAGGTGTTGAGTGTTCGTAAGTTCATCAGTTATTCTGCACTCTGGCACATTCAGACGAGAGTGCTCTGAAATCGGAGTAGATCGCCAGAGCGAATTTAACAGCTACATCTATTGACAGTTGTTGCAGTGACATCATAAACATTCTATTGAGATATTTACTTGCACAGTGGAATATTTTGTTTAGAGATGTAGCTAGCTAGCTAGCTAGCTATACAATGAACAGAAATGCCAACTCATAACGTTACTACCCTGCATGAATCTGCAGGTAGCTAACCAACCAGGTTCAATGTTAGATAGCTACCATTAGGCTATAACTAGCAATGCAAATGGGTCTGAGATACAAATAATATTACTACACTGATCATACACGTAACGTTAACTAGCCAACCAGTTGTCATCTTTTCGACTCGTCTGCATATATGCAATCAAACGCCAGAATGTTCTCCGTCTCCTTAGCGATCATACTCGATTTCAAAACATGATCCTCCAGAAAGTGGAGAGCAACAATTTTGCAGTTCTACTACGTGATATCTTTATTAAAATCTGCGTTAGAAATGATTATCTACAGATACTGACCAGCTCATATTATAGACAGAAACGTGCTACATGGTAGACCAATCAGAACTCATCTCTCGGCATGTCCAGCCCACTTATTATCTCAGCCAATCAAGGCTAGCGGGAAGGTTGCTCTCTTTCTGTGGCTAAACCAACTAGGATAGTAATTTAGACTCATAAAGACTCAGTGATTTTGGGCCATTCTCAAAATGTTAAACGTGGGAAAAAAATCTAGCAGAATTGCATTTGATGACACACTCGAACCGGTGCACCTGGCACCTACTACCATACCCTGTTCAAAGGCACTTCAATCTTTTGTTTTGCCCATTCACCCTCTGAATGGCACACAAAAACAAATACTTGTTTCAATTGTCCCAAGGCTTTAAAAATCATTCTTTAACCTTTCTCCTCCCGTTCATCGACACTGATTTTATAAAGTGGATTTAACAGCCCGACATCAATAAGGGATCCTAGCTTTCACTTGGTCGGTCTGTTTTGGCAACTGTTTGAACAGCCTGTCTACTTTGTTCATGTTGAAATCAAGTGGCCTACCTTATGTCTCAGAAACAGACCAATTCCTTATATGTAGTGCTTTGGGAAAGTATTCAGACCCCATGACTTTCCACGTTATGTTACAGCCTTATTCTAAAATTGATTAAATAGTCCCCCCCCTCCCCATTAATCTACACACAATACCCCATAATGACAAAAAAAGACATTTTTGCAAATGTACATTTACATACGTTTTCAGACCCTTTACTCAGTACTTTGTCGAAGAACCTTTTGGCAGTGATTACAGCTTTTAGTCTGTTACAAGCTTGGCAAGAGTTTCTCCCCATTCTTCTCTGCAGATCCTCTCAAGCCCCTTCAGGTTGGATAGGGAGTGTCACTGCACAGCTGTTTTCAGGTCTCGCCAGAAATGTTCAAGTGCGGATTCTGGCTGGCCCATTCAAGGACATTCCGAGACTTATCCCGAAGCCACTCCTGTGTTTTCTTGTGCTTATGGGTCGTTGTCCTGTTGGCAGGTGATCCTTCACCCCAGTCTGTAGTCCTGAGGGCTCTGGAGCAGGTTTTCATCAAGGATCTCTCTTTACTTTGCGCTGTTCATCTTTCCCTTCATCCTGACTAGTCTCCCAGTCCCTGCCACTGAAAAACATCCCCACAACATGATGCTGCCACCACCATGCTTCACTGTAGTTTCCTCCAGAAATTACGCTTTGCATTCAGGCCAAAGAGTTCAATCTTGGTTTCATCAAACCAGAGAATCTTGTTTGTTATGGTCCTTTAGGTGATTTCGGCAAACTCCAAGCGGGCTGTCGTGCCTTTTACTGAGAAATGGCTACCGACTGGCCACTCTACCACAAAGACCTGATTGGTGGAGTGCTGCAGAGATGGTTGTCCTTCTGTAAGGTTCTCCCATCTCCACAGAGGAACTCGGGAGATGTTTGAGTGACCATCGGGTTCTTGGTCACCTCCCTGACTAAGGCCCTTCTCCCCTGATTGCTCAGTTTGGCCGGGCGGACAGCTTTAGGAAGAGCCTTGGTTGTTTCAAACTTCTTCTATTTAAGAATGATGGAGGCCACTGTTTTTCTTGGGGGAATGCAGAAATGTTTTGTTACCCTTCCCCAGATCTGTACCGTGACACAATACTGTCTCTGAGCTTTATGGACAATTCCTTCGACCTCATGGCTTGTTTTTTTACTCTGACATGCATTGTCAACTATGGGACCTTATATAGACAGGTGTGTGCCTTTCCAAGTCATGTCCAATCAATTGAATTTACCACAGGTGGACTCCCAAGTTGTAGAAATATCTCAAGGATGGTTATTGGAAACAAGATGCGCATGAGCTCATTTTCGATTCTCATAAGCAAAGGGTCTGAATACTTATGAAAATTAGGTATTTCAGTTTTCTTTCTAATAAAAAAAATGTCATTATTGGGTATTTTGTGTAGATTGAGGATTTTTATTTTATTTACTACATTTTAGAATAAGTCTGAACAAGGGGTCTGAACAAGGGGTCTGAACAAGGGGTCTGAACAAGGGGTCTGAACTAGGGGTCTGTTCATTATTCTTTGTAAAACAAAATTGAGTGTCATCAGTGATTCCACTGCTAAATTAATCACCATGTTGTGTATGTAGGTGTGAGTCTGACTGTTTCAGTTTACTAGGTGTGGTACACTGACCATGCTGTGTATGTAGGTGTGAGTCTGACTGTTTCAGTTTACTAGGTGTGGTACACTGACCATGCTGTGTACTGTATATAATCAGAACCCGACTGTCTCATCTCGCTCCTCTCTGAGATGGTGACAGTGAAACATTATGTTTGAGACTACAATGCTGTGCAGTTTGTATGTAGGTGTGAGTCTGACTGTTCCTGTGTTTGTTTGTCTGTCTAGGTGGCCAACCTGGCCTGCTCCATCTCTAATAATGAGGAGGGAGTCAAGCTGGTCCGTATGGCCGCTTCCCAGCTGGAGACACTCTGCCCCCAGGTACCTGCCGGTCTCTCTACCCTCTGTCTCTGGCCAGCTCTCCTCTCTCTGGCCAGCACTCCTCTCTCTGGCCAGCACTCCTCTCTCTGGCCAGCTCTCCTCTCTCTGGCCAGCTCTCCTTCCCTCCCCTCTCCCAACCTTCATTGCCTCTCAGCTCATCCCCAACCCCCAGCTCCATAGTCCTGCCAAGATGCCAACACTTCTCACCTCCAGCCCCCCGTTCCTAAACCCCTCCCCCTTCCCATATAACCTGCCGTCTTCACTTCCTCATCCAGCCCCCAGCCCCATATCCTGACAGCTTCACTGCCTCATCCCTCCTCCAGCCCCATATCCTGACAGCTCCACTGCCTCAGCCCTCCTCCAGCCCCATATCCTGACAGCTTCACTGACTCATCCCTCCTCCAGCCCCATAGCCTGACAGCTTCACTTCCTCATCCCTCCTCTAGCCCCATATCCTGACAGCTTCACTTCCTCATCCCTCCTCCAGCCCCATATCCTGACAGCTTCACTGACTCATCCCTCCTCCAGCCCCATAGCCTGACAGCTTCACTGACTCATCCCTCCTCCAGCCCCATATCCTGACAGCTTCACTTCCTCATCCAGCCTCCAGCCCCATATCCTGACAGCTTCACTTCCTCGTCCAACCTCCAAGTGTGTGTATGTTGGGGGGGGGGATCTGTGAGTGTGCTGGGTCTGAGAGGCTGATCTGGTCTTCAGATACATTACACATTCCTTATGCTAATCTACCTGCTGGTGTAACTCCTTATGCTAATCTAGCTGCTGTAGTAACTAATCTACTAATCTGGTAACTGGTGTGTGAATGCTCTGTAACAGGTGATTAACGCGGCCCTGGCTCTAGCTGCCAAGCCCAACAGTAAGGTTGCCCAGGACAACATGGACCTCTTCAAAGAGTCCTGGGAGAAACAGGTCCGCGTTCTCACTGACGCCGTCGACGACATCACCAGCATCGACGACTTCCTCTGTGTGTCTGGTAAGTAGGAAGGGGGCGGAGCTTTTCTTTCCAGGGTTCATCTCATTTTATATAAGTAATGAGGCTGGATGCTAGTTTACGGGCTCCTGACCAACTTTTTTCGGTCGTAAGAGACAGTAGCAGAAACATTATGTACAAAATGAGTGTTTTCGCATGGTTTCTAACTCATTTTGTACATAATGTTTCTGCTACCGTCTCATGACCGAAAAGAGCTTCTAGACATCAGAACAGCAACTACTCACCTCGAACTGGACAAAATATGTTGTTCTTTAATGAGTCCGACGCTAAGGAATATACTGTTTTGTCGAGACAAGGCCCAAATCCACGTCATCAGGCCAACGAGTCGGTAAACCACCACTACTCTCCGTGTTATTGGCCAACGAGGAGGTAAACCACCACTACTCTCCATGTTATTGGCCAACGAGGAGGTAAACCACCACTACTCTCCATGTTATTGGCCAACGAGGAGGTAAACCACCACTACTCTCCGTGTTATTGGCCAACGAGGAGGTAACCACCACTACTCTCCGTGTTATTGGCCAACGAGGAGGTAAACCACCACTACTCTCCGTGTTATTGGCCAACGAGGAGGTAAACCACCACTACTCTCCGTGTTATTGGCCAACGTGGAGGTACACCACCACTACTCTCCGTGTTATTGGCCAACGTGGAGGTAAACCACCACTACTCTTCGTGTTATTGGCCAACGAGGAGGTAAACCACCACTTTCCTCCGTGTTATTGGCCAACGAGGAGGTAAACCACCACTACTCTCCGTGTTATTGGCCAACGAGGAGGTAAACCTCCACTACTCTCCGTGTTATTGGCCAACGAGGAGGTAAACCACCACTACTCTCCGTGTTATTGGCCAACGAGTCGGTACACCACCACTACTCTCCGTGTTATTGGCCAACGAGTCGGTACACCACCACTACTCTCCGTGTTATTGGCCAACGAGGAGGTAAACCACCACTACTCTCCGTGTTATTGGCCAACGAGGAGGTAAACCACCACTACTCTCCGTGTTATTGGCCAACGAGGAGGTAAACCACCACTACTCTCCGTGTTATTGGCCAACGAGGAGGTAAACCACCACTACTCTCCGTGTTATTGGCCAACGAGGAGGTACACCACCACTACTCTCCGTGTTATTGGCCAACGAGGAGGTACACCACCACTACTCTCCGTGTTATTGGCCAACGAGGAGGTACACCACCACTACTCTCCGTGTTATTGGCCAACGAGGAGGTAAACCACCACTACTCTCCGTGTTATTGGCCAACGAGTCGGTACACCACCACTACTCTCCGTGTTATTGGCCAACGAGGAGGTAAACCACCACTACTCTCTGTGTTATTGGCCAACGCGGAGGTAAACCACCACTACTCTCCGTGTTATTGGCCAACGAGGAGGTAAACCACCTTCCCTCCGTGTTATTGGCCAACGAGGAGGTACACCACCACTACTCTCCGTGTTATTGGCCAACGAGGAGGTAAACCACCACTACTCTCCGTGTTATTGGCCAACGAGGAGGTAAACCACCACTACTCTCCGTGTTATTGGCCAACGAGGAGGTAAACCACCACTTTCCTCCGTGTTATTGGCCAACGAGGAGGTAAACCACCACTTTCCTCCGTGTTATTGGCCAACGAGGAGGTAAACCACCACTACTCTCCGTGTTATTGGCCAACGAGGAGGTAAACCACCACTTTCCTCCGTGTTATTGGCCAACGAGGAGGTAAACCACCACTACTCTCCGTGTTATTGGCCAACGAGGAGGTAAACCACCACTACTCTCCGTGTTATTGGCCAACGAGGAGGTACACCACCACTACTCTCCGTGTTATTGGCCAATGAGGAGGTAAACCACCACTACTCTCCGTGTTATTGGCCAACGAGGAGGTAAACCACCACTACTCTCCGTGTTATTGGCCAACTGGACGATCTACGATTAAGACGTGGCTGAACAATGACACAGATAATATAGAGCTGGCCTGCTTCTCCGTGCATCGGCAGGACAGAGCAGCTACGTCTGTTTTAGGCGAGGGTGTGTGTCTATTTGTCAGTAACTCCTGGTGCACAATATCTAATATTAAAGAAGCCTTGAGGTATTGCTCGCCTGAGGGTAGAGTACCTTATGATAAGCTGTAGACCACACTATCTACCAAGAGAGTTCTCATCTGTTATTCGCAGCCGTCTATTTGACACGTGTAACCAGAGGGGAAAATAACTCCATTTAACGAGGAGTCTAAATGAGAGGATGACTCCTCCATTTCACGAGGAGTCTAAATGAGAGGAGGACTCTTCCATTTTCTGTTGAGCTCCCTCTCCTGCTTCGTTATCTCCCCCCCCCCCATGTTTCTCTCTCGCCTTTGTCTGGTTTGTTTGTTAGCTCCCTCCCCCAGTGTTGATCCAGGGACAATGTTAACACATCATGGAGGATGAACATTTCCTGCTTCTGAACACCATTCCTGTTACCGCAGACGCTGCCTGTTGTAAACATCTGTGTCCTTGTAACGGCAGTGTGTAATCTTGTCTCGGATGAAGGTGGGAGAAAGCAATATTATTGTTGCTCGTCTTGGCAGACTTGTCCCCCCAAACAAATAGTTTCAGTAGGATTGTCCGATACCTATGGAGCAAATGTTTCTATATGATGAAACGTTGGTTGGTTTGTATCTTCCCTTCCAGAGAACCACATTCTGGAGGACGTGAACAAGTGTGTGATAGCGCTGCAGGAGAAGGATGTGGACGGGTTGGACCGCACGGCCGGCGCCATCCGTGGCCGCGCCGCCAGAGTGGTCCATGTGGTCACATGTGAGATGGACAACTATGAACCCGGAGTCTACACAGAGAAGGTTCTGGAGGCCACCAAGCTACTCACTAACACGGGTAACATATCTTTCTGTTATCACGTTTTCATTAACACTCTCCTCTGTGTGTCTGCTAGTATTTTCTTCATCCCTCTTCTATCCATCTCACATAGTTATACTGTCGCTCACCTTTTGCCGTTTGTCGTTCTGTATCTTTCTCTGTTGGTTTGTCTTTCCCTCTGTCTATACCAGTGGTACACGTATCAGATGGTAAGGGGGGGGGATCAGGGTATCAGATGGTAAGGGGTGGGGGGTCAGGGTATCAGATGGTAAGGGGTCAGGGTATCAGATGGTAAGGGGGGGGGGGGTCAGGGTATCAGATGGTAAGGGGTGGGGGGTCAGGGTATCAGATGGTAAGGGGTCAGGGTATCAGATGGTAAGGGGGGGGGGGGATCAGGGTATCAGATGGTAAGGGGGGGGATCAGGGTATCAGATGGTAAGGGGGGGTCAGGGTATCAGACTGTAAGGGGGGGTCAGGGTATCAGACTGTAAGGGGGGGGTCAGGGTATCAGACGGTAAGGGGGGGGGGGGTCAGGGTATCAGATGGTAAGGGGGTGGGGGGGTCAGGGTATCAGATGGTAAGGGGTGGGGGGTCAGGGTATCAGACTGTAAGGGGGGGGGGGTCAGGGTATCAGATGGTAAGGGGTGGGGGGGTCAGGGTATCAGATGGTAAGGGGGGGTGGGGGGTCAGGGTATCAGATGGTAAGGGGTGGGGGGTCAGGGTATCAGATGGTAAGGGGGTGGGGGGGGGTCAGGGTATCAGATGGTAAGGGGTGGGGGTCAGGGTATCAGATGGTAAGGGGTGGGGGGTCAGGGTATCAGATGGTAAGGGGTGGGGGGGTCAGGGTATCAGACTGTAAGGGGGGGTCAGGGTATCAGACGGTAAGGGGGGGGTCAGGGTATCAGATGGTAAGGGGGGTGGGGGGGTCAGGGTATCAGATGGTAAGGGGGGTGGGGGGTCAGGGTATCAGATGGTAAGGGGTGGGGGGTCAGGGTATCAGATGGTAAGGGGTGGGGGGGTCAGGGTATCAGATGGTAAGGGGTGGGGGGTCAGGGTATCAGATGGTAAGGGGTGGGGGGTCAGGGTATCAGACGGTAAGGGGGGGGGGTCAGGGTATCAGATGGTAAGGGGGGTGGGGGGGGTCAGGGTATCAGATGGTAAGGGGTGTGGGGGGTCAGGGTATCAGACGGTAAGGGGTGGTATCAGATGGTAAGGGGGGGGGGGTCAGGGTATCAGATGGTAAGGGGTGGGGGGTCAGGGTATCAGACGGTAAGGGGGGGGGGGGTCAGGGTATCAGACAATAAGGGGGTGGGGGGTCAGGGTATCAGATGGTAAGGGGTGGGGGGTCAGGGTATCAGATGGTAAGGGGTGGTATCAGATGGTAAGGGGTGGGGGGGTCAGGGTATCAGACGGTAAGGGGGGGGGTCAGGGTATCAGATGGTAAGGGGTGGTATCAGATGGTAAGGGGTGGGGGGGGGTCAGGGTATCAGATGGTAAGGGGGTGGGGTGGGTCAGGGTATCAGATGGTAAGGGGTGGTATCAGATGGTAAGGGGTGGGGGGTCAGGGTATCAGATGGTAAGGGGTGGTATCAGATGGTAAGGGGGGGGGGGGTCAGGGTATCAGATGGTAAGGGGTGGTATCAGATGGTAAGGGGGTGGGGGGGTCAGGGTATCAGATGGTAAGGGGTGGTATCAGATGGTAAGGGGTGGGGGGGGGGTCAGGGTATCAGATGGTAAGGGGTGGTATCAGATGGTAAGGGGTGGGGGGTCAGGGTATCAGATGGTAAAGGTGGGTGGGGGGGTCAGGGTATCAGATGGTAAAGGGGGTGGGGGGTCAGGGTATCAGATGGTAAGGGGTGGGGGGGTCAGGGTATCAGACGGTAAGGGGGGTGGGGGGTCAGGGTATCAGACGGTAAGGGGGGTGGGGGGGTCAGGGTATCAGATGGTAAGGGGGGTGGGGGGTCAGGGTATCAGACGGTAAGGGGGTGGGGGGGTCAGGGTATCAGATGGTAAGGGGGGTGGGGGGGGGTCAGGGTATCAGACGGTAAGGGGGGTGGGGGGTCAGGGTATCAGACGGTAAGGGGGGTGGGGGGGTCAGGGTATCAGGGTACGGTAAGGGGGTGGGGGGTCAGGGTATCAGACGGTAAGGGGGTGGGGGGTCAGGGTATCAGACGGTAAGGGGGGGGGGGGGTCAGGGTATCAGATGGTAAAGGGGGTGGGTCAGGGTATCAGACGGTAAGGGGGTGGGGGGTCAGGGTATCAGATGGTAAGGGGGTGGGGGGGTCAGGGTATCAGATGGAAAGGGGGTGGGGGGTCAGGGTATCAGACGGTAAGGGGGGTGGGGGGGTCAGGGTATCAGACGGTAAGGGGGGTGGGGGGGTCAGGGTATCAGATGGTAAAGGGGGGTGGGTCAGGGTATCAGACGGTAAGGGGGTGGGGGGTCAGGGTATCAGATGGTAAAAGGGGGTGGGTCAGGGTATCAGATGGTAAGGGGTGGGGGGGGGGGGTCAGGGTATCAGATGGTAAGGGGGTGGGGGGGTCAGGGTATCAGATGGTAAAGGGGGGGTCAGGCTAAACCAACCTTCTAATACTACTACAGATTTGACTGCTGGGTTGAGTTTCTCAATCACTGCTCCCTCCTATTCTCTCCTCTCTCTCGCTCCCTACATCCTCTCCTGCTCTCTCCTTACCTTGCCCCCCCCTTCCCATTCTCTTATCCCTCCCCCCTCTCACAACTTCCCATCATCCCCGTCTCCCATCGTGCGTCCCTCTCTTAAAACCATCTTTTAATTCTATGTAAAGCTGTCAGGTAGTAAGTGTATTGACGGGCACCATGTCCATAAAGTGTTCTATAATCACTACAGCTAGCTAGGCCATTAGCTATTCGATGGCCAATCTGCTTTGGTTTTCTTTCTCCCAGGATCAGAAGGCAACTGTCAGTCTTTGTTTATTTATTGGCAAGTCAGTTCAGCTGGCTGTGATCTAAAGAAAGAATCTCATTGATATTCATTGTAATTGTGGAGGCCTCTAGAAGTGTGTATGTGTTAGTTTTTATGTAACCCTTTGATGGTCTGTCACCTTGGGGTCTGTATCAAATGGTGGATTAGAGGGGTGACGCGGAACAGAGGCACCGTGGCTACAAATGAGCTCCCTGCACACACACATGGCACCCGCTTCCCTAGATGTGACTTGACATCCTTGATTCGGTCTTATGTAGAATCATTGGTTAAGAAGCAGAGACCGAGAGCTACAAAATGATATATCATACACTGCATTTTGAGGAAACAATGGGAAAGTAATTCTGCTTTGAAAGTTGATCAACTTGTAACCTCACTTTTGAGAAAATGGCCTTTGAATGTTTTGGTACACCGACTGGAGAGTTTTTTGTCTACACCCATTCAGCATTGTTTACACACTCTTAAGCTTTAGCCCCACCTGTCTCTAACGGTTGATCCGAGTGCTGTGTCTAACAGCAGTCAAGCACCCAAGCTAACTGGCTAACATTGGCTAGCTACTTCCAGACACATAATGAGAGAACACCTCACTCTGACATTTTACTCACCCAAGCAGAGCTGGTTAGGCTGTTTTCATGGCCATATTCAACGGGTGTTGAGCGTTCGTAAGCTCATCAGTTATTCTGCACTCAGGTACACTCAGACGAGAATGCTCTGAAATCGGAGTAGATGGCCAGATTTGAATTGACGAAATCACCCAAAATGGTTACTTGCATAGTGTGGTCTTTTGTTAACCTCTCTAGGGTATGTGGGACGATAGCGTCCCACCTCGTCAACTGCCAGTGAAACTGCAGGGCGCCAAATTCAAAACGACAGAAATCCCATAATTAAAATGTATCAAACATACATGTATTTTGCACCTTTTTAAAGATACACGTGTTGTAAATCCAGCCACAGTGTCCGATTTCAAAAAGGCTTTACGATGAAAGCAAACCAAACGATTATGTTAGGTTAGAGCCAAGTCACAGAAAAACACAGCCATTTTTCCAGCCAAAGAGAGGAGTCAAAAAGCAGAAATATAGATAAAATGAATCACTAACCTTTGATGATCTTCATCAGATGACACTCATAGGACTTCATGTTGCACAGTACATGTATGTTTTGTTCGGTAAAGTTCATATTTATATCCAAACGTCTGAGTTTACATTGGCGCGTTATGTTCAGTAGTTCCAAAACATCCGGTGATGTTGCAGAGAGCCACATCAATTTACAGAAACACTCATAATAAACATTGATAAAAGATACAACTATTATACATGGAATTTTAGATCCACTTCTCCTTAATGCAACCGCTGTGTCAGATTTCAATTTTTTTTAACGGAAAAAGCACACCATGCAATAATCTGAGTACAGCGCTCAGAGACCAAAACAACCCAAACAGATATCTGCCATGTTGTGTAGTCAACATGGCGGATATAGAAGTCAGAAATCATCAGAATGCACTGTCAGGAATCCCAGTTCCACAATAAATATTTTTGTTCGATAATGTCCATAATTTATGTCCAAATATCTCCTTTTTGTTCGCGTGTTCAGTACACAATCCAAACTCACGGCGCACGATCACTAGGAGCAGGCAAAAAGTCAAAGTTCTGTTACAGTCCGTAGAAACAAGTCAAACGATATATAGAATCAATCTTTAGTAATGTTCCAACCAGAGAATTCCTTTGTCTGTAGAATGCAATGGAACAGAGCTAACTAGAACGTGCACGCTCGAGACTGAGCTCATGGCTCTCTGGCAGACTTCTGACTCATTCCCCTCTCATTCGCCCCTTCTTTACAGTAGAAGCATCAACCGAGGTTCTAAAGATTGTTGACATCTAGTGGAAGCCTTAGGAAGTGCAATATGACCCCATTGGCAAAGAGTTGAAAAAACTACAAACTTCAGATTTCCCACCTCCTGGTTGGATTCTTTTTCAGGTTTTTGCCTGCCATATAAGTTCTGTAATACTCACAGACATCATTCAAACAATTCTAGAGACTTCAGTGTTTTCTATCCAAATCTACTAATTATATGCATATTCTAGCTTTTATAGCTGAGTAGCAGGCAGTTTAATTTGGGCACACTTTTCATCCAAAATTCTCAATGCTGCCTCCTACCCTAGAGAAGTTAAGACATACAGATAGCTAGCTAGCTAGGTAAACAGTGAACCATAATCCCAACTCATGTTACTACCCTGAATGAATCTGCAGGTAGCTAACCACCCAAATTCAATGTTAGCTAGCTAACGTTAGGCTATAACTAGCCAATCAAATGGCTCTGAAATACGAATAATAAGATCACACACGTAATGCTAACGAGCCAGCCAGCTAATGTTAGCTAGCTAACAGTATACTTTAACTTGAAATGAAAACGACTTTGTCAAAATTAGAAATGTGTAATATCTGAAAATGTACACTTTCTTACCCATATTTTTTTTTTTTATTTTACATTACTAGGCAAGTCAGTTAAGAGCAAATTCTTATTTTCAATGACGGCCTAGGAACAGTGGGTTAACTGCCTTGTTCAGGGGCAGAACAACAGATTTGTGCCTTGTCAGCTCGGGGGTTTGAACTTGCAACCTTTTGGTTACTAGTCCAATGCTCTAACCACTAGGCTACCCTGCCGCCCCCAAAATACTTAGTGGTTGCATGCTTCTCCCTGTCACGGATGTCATGGTTGTCCTTAGTTTGAAGATGTCATCCGGAGACGGGTGTTTTCTCCATCTCCTTAGCCATCATACTCTAATTCCACTGATTTCAAACCTCGGTCATCCAGAAAGTGGAGAGCAACACTGATGTAGTTCTACTACGTAATATCTTTATTAAAAGCTGCGTTGGAAAGGATTAACTGCACATGCTGACCAGCTCATATTACAGACAGAAACGTGCTACATGGACCAATCAGAACTCATCTCTCGGCATGTCCATCCCACTCATTATTTCAGCCAATCATGGCTAGCGGGAAGGTTCCTCCCTTTTTCTGTGGCTAAAACAACAAGGCTCATAATTTAACAATTGTATTAGTATTTACAGATGGAATACAAGTTTGTTATTAAGGCAACATGTTCCAGAATGCATTTCTGCCCAAAAACGAAATTTGAGAAGAAAAAAAGATTGTTCATGTGTCTTTAGTGTTAAGTAGTGATCCACAACATAATACCCCTAGTTTCCTGAAACGAGTCATGTGATCCACCACCTGGTTTGGTCGTATGCAGCAAAATTTGATATTGTTTTTTTACGTTGGATAAAAGTAGAGACTCAGAGCTACAAAATGGTATATCATACACTGCATTTGAGGAACAATGGGAAAGTAATTCTGCTTTGAAAGTTGAGGGCGAAAATAGCCCTTGAAAGTTTGGTACTGGAGAGATCTTCTTTGTCTACATCCATTCAGCATAGTTCACACCCTCTTAGACTTTAGCCACACCCATCTCTTTAAGGATTCACATGTGAGGCCATGTACTTAACATTGTGAGCAGTGTTGTGAACAACCACAGACTAAAAGTGGTGAAAGCTGTAGCCTACAATAAGGAACAACTCCGGTCTCGTCCTTGGCCTAGATTAAGTGTTAGCTCGGGGCTGGGTAGCCTGTTGTTAGCTAGGGGCTGGGTAGCCTGTTGTTAGCTAGGGGCTGGGTAGCCTGTTGTTAGCTAGGGGCTGGGTAGCCTGTTGTTAGCTAGGGGCTGGGTAGCCTGTTGTTAGCTAGGGGCTGGGTAGCCTGTTGTTAGCTAGGGGCTGGGTAGCCTGTTGTTAGCTAGGGGCTGGGTAGCCTGTTGTTAGCTAGGGGCTGGGTAGCCTGTTGTTAGCTAGGGGCTGGGTAGCCTGTTGTTAGCTCGGGGCTGGGTAGCCTGTTGTTAGCTAGGGGCTGGGTAGCCTGTTGTTAGCTCGGGCCTTGGTAGCCTGTTGTTAGCTCGGGCCTGGGTAGCCTGTTGTTAGCTCGAGGCTGGGTAGCCTGTTGTTAGCTCGGGGCTGGGTAGCCTGTTGTTAGCTCGGGGCTGGGTAGCCTGTTGTTAGCTCGGGGCTGGGTAGCCTGTTGTTAGCTCGGGGCTGGGTAGCCTGTTGTTAGCTCGGGGCTGGGTAGCCTGTTGTTAGCTCGGGGCTGGGTAGCCTGTTGTTAGCTCGGGGCTGGGTAGCCTGTTGTTAGCTAGGGGCTGGGTAGCCTGTTGTTAGCTAGGGGCTGGGTAGCCTGTTGTTAGCTGGGTTGTGTCAGACGTGCCGTTCTGTAGCATGGGATTTTCTGATATTTTCACGTTTATTTGCTGTGTACAGTCGATACTGCTGCATTGTGAGTTTGCGTGACATATTTCCATCCCTTCTTCCTGCCCCCTCCACCAGTCATGCCCAGGTTCACAGAGCAGGTGGAGGCAGCGGTTGAGGCTCTGAGTGCCGACCCCACCCTCCCTGTGGACGAGAACGAGTTCATTGATGCCTCTCGTCTGGTCTACGATGGAGTCCGCGACATCCGCAAGGCCGTGCTGATGATCCGGGTGAGTGTACGCGCTAGACAACTACGTAGTGCACTATTTAATGAGCCCTAACTCTCCTTAACTGCACTGTTGTCATGATCTTGTGAGTGTACACGCTAGACCACTACGTCGTGCGCTATTTAATGAGCCCTAACTCTCCTTAACTGCACTGTTGTCATGATCTTGTGAGTGTACACGCTAGACAACTGCATAGTGCACTATTTAATGAGCCCTAACTCTCCTTAACTGCACTGTTGTCATGATCTTTTGAGTGTACACGCTAGACCACTACGTAGTGCGCTATTTAATGAGCCCTAACTCTCCTTAACTGCACTGTTGTCATGATCTTGTGAGTGTACACGCTAGACCACTACGTAGTGCGCTATTTAATGAGCCCTAACTCTCCTTAACTGCACTGTTGTCATGATCTTGTGAGTGTACACACTGAAGACACCAACACTACATCGACCGTGCACTATTGATGTGCCCCTCCTTCACTTAAATGTCTTTGTCTCTCAATCGCCTATGGTCATGTCAGGGGTTGAAGTTTTTAATTTAGATATTTGTACCCTTTTACTCTCCTCGTTAATCCAACATTGTGAATGAGGAGAGGTGCACTGAGCTCCTCGTGTTTGTCTTGTCTCTGGTCCTCGTTAATCCAACATTGTGAATGAGGAGAGAGGTGCACTGAGCTCCTCGTGTTTGTCTTGTCTTCTCGCTGGTCTCTCTTGTCCTCCCCACTGTCAGTGGTAGATGCAGTTCTTTCATGTTTTGTACGTGCTGAGCATAGCAACGGCTTTAACATCGCTCACTTTTTTTTATTTTCTTTGAGTCAATGAAGCACCTATAACTCCTTGGAAGTCCCAGTTTAGATCCTTAATGTTATTTTATTTATTTTTTTACCATTTTAGGCCAGCAGGAACAAAGTGTTGTCTGAGAGCCCTGGTGTGTGAGCCCGTTTAGTGAATTAGGTTGTGAAGTGATGTGTGAGCTCAAATAGCTGATGCTCTGTGTACCGTAAATGTTCATTTCATGGGTGTGTTAGGGGAGGGGGGGGTGTCTACTAAGTGAACATACAGAATTGTTTTAAGATGGTCATACCAAGGGTAATTTAGCTATTTGATTTTGAATTTTTAGGTCGCTTTTGTCTGTTATTAAATTATTTGTTGAAATTGGCCTTTCTGTTCTTAACCCATTGAAACCATGATTTACACATGGAAAAACAGCCCAACATTTTTAATTAGTATATACTTAAATTGGAGTGAGCAGGACAGAGAGGGAGAGACAGGGAAAAACATGGGAGGGACAGCGGCTGAGAGAGAAAAAGAGAAAGAGAGCTGGAGCGCCAATCTTGTTATCCTGATTGATTGTGGTGCTGGCTAGGGCTGTTACGGTGACCATATTACCGTCATGCCCGTTAGGAAAAATTCCCTTCACCATTGAAGCACTGTCATCTCTTATGCACTCAGGACATTTGCTGGTCATACCTTAACCATCTGGGCCAAAGGGCCTGGTACTCGGGGCTCTATTGTCCCTCCATCAGGTCCTAAAGGGCCTGGTACTCGGGGCTCTATTGTCCCTCCATCAGGTCCCAATGGCCTGGTACTCGGGGCTCTATTGTCCCTCCATCAGGTCCCAATGGCCTGGTACTCAGGGCTCTATTGTCCCTCCATCAGGTCCTAATGGCCTGGTACTCGGGGCTCTAGTGTCCCTCCATCAGGTCCTACTGGCCTGGTACTCAGGGCTCTATTGTCCCCCCCATCAGGTCCCAATGGCCTGGTACTCGGGGCTCTATTGTCCCTCCATCAGGTCCTAATGGCCTGGTACTCAGGGCTCTATTGTCCCCCCATCAGGTTCTACTGGCCTGGTACTCGGGGGTCTATTGTCCCTCCATCAGGTCCCAATGGCCTGGTACTCAGGGCTCTATTGTCCCCCCATCAGGTTCTACTGGCCTGGTACTCAGGGCTCTATTGTCCCTCCATCAGGTCCCAATGGCCTGGTACTCAGGGCTCTATTGTCCCTCCATCAGGTCCCAATGGCCTGGTACTCAGGGCTCTATTGTCCCTCCATCAGGTTCTACTGGCCTGGTATTCGGGGCTCTATTGTCCCTCCATCAGGTCCCAATGGCCTGGTACTCAAGGCTCTATTGTCCCTCCATCAGGTCCCAATGGCCTGGTACTCAGGGCTCTATTGTCCCTCCATCAGGTCCCAATGGCCTGGTACTCAGGGCTCTATTGTCCCTCCATCAGGTTCTACTGGCCTGGTACTCGGGGCTCTATTGTCCCTCCATCAGGTCCCAATGGCCTGGTATTCGGGGCTCTATTGTCCCTCCATCAGGTCCCAATGGCCTGGTACTCAGGGCTCTATTGTCCCCCCATCAGGTTCTACTGGCCTGGTACTCAGGGCTCTATTGTCCCTCCATCAGGTCCTAATGGCCTGGTACTCGGGGCTCTATTGTCCCCCCATCAGGTTCTACTGGCCTGGTACTCAGGGCTCTATTGTCTAATCATTCTGACATCAATACAATCTAAAATCACACCAAATAGTCTCGCCGGGCTGCCCGGTAGCCATTTCATATGCACAGTTGCTCTTTAATGGGAAAAATATCCTTTCTATTTCATTTAGCTAAGTTGAATTCTACTTAGAATAAAGTAATGGCAGGGGATTATACACCGTATATCTAGTCAGCTAAATGAACAACCTACAGTCTATAGCCAGATAACATACAGTATCTAGTCAGCTAAATGAACAACCTACAGTCTATAGCCAGATAACATACAGTATCTAGTCAGCTAAATGAACAACCTACAGTCTATAGCCAGATAACATACAGTATCTAGTCAGCTAAATGAACAACCTACAGTCTATAGCCAGATAACATACAGTATCTAGTCAGCTAAATGAACAACCTACAGTCTATAGCCAGATAACATACAGTATCTAGTCAGCTAAATGAACAACCTACAGTCTATAGCCAGATAACATACAGTATCTAGTCAGATAAATGAACAACCTACAGTCTATCAGGTATTTATTGTGATGGTGTGTCTTGAATGAATCTATTGACTTTATTAATGTTGATGTTCCAAAAGCACTTCAGCAGCTTGACTGTCTGGAGATGCTGAACTAGTTTGTTCCTTAACGTCCCCAACTGGGGGATCGAACCGTGTGTTAAGTCCTAGGATTGATGAGAAGCCTTGTTACTTATGAGTCTACTGTCTGGTTCAGTTGACCCATCGAACATCCCATCTAGCAGAAGAACACTGGTGGTCCACAGATCTTTGTTCATGGTAAAAAAAAAAAAAAGGTTCACACAGGGTCCTCTGGTGTTATAGACTGCTCTGATCAGAGGTTCACACAGGGTCCTCTGGTGTTATAGACTGCTCTGATCAGAGGTTCACACAGGGTCCTCTGGTGTTATAGACTGCTCTGATCAGAGGTTCACACAGGGTCCTCTGGTGTTATAGACTGCTCTGATCAGAGGTTCACACAGGGTCCTCTGGTGTTATTGACTGCTCTGATCAGAGGTTCACACAGGGTCCTCTGGTGTTATTGACTGCTCTGATCAGAGGTTCACACAGGGTCCTCTGGTGTTATAGACTGCTCTGATCAGAGGTTCACACAGGGTCCTCTGGTGTTATTGACTGCTCTGAACAGAGGTTCACACAGGGTCCTCTGGTGTTATAGACTTATAGACACTATTATTATTATTATCACTATTATTATTATTATTATTATCACTTATTATTATTATTGCAGCCCTCTTCCTGTTGTTCGTCATTGCTTTCAAAATAACTTGTGTGTAAAAAAATAAGAATTTAATTTTGTAATTATTATTATCATTTATTATTCATATTACTATTACCATTATTATTTATTATTATTATTATTATTATTATTTTTATTTTATTTATTATTATTACCATTATTACTATTATTATTATTATTATTTTTAAATTATTATCACCATTATTACTATTATTATTATTATTATTATTATTATTATTACTATTATTATTATTATTATTACTATTATTATTATTATTATTATTATTATTATTATTATTACCATTATTATTATTATTACCATTAATATTATTATTATTACCATTAATATTATTATTATTACCATTAATATTATTATTATTACCATTAATATTATTATTATTACCATTAATATTATTATTATTATTATTTGTTTATTTTTTTCAATGATTGTGAGAATTCAAAATGACAATGAATTTTAGCTATATAGTTTTTTTTTTAGAAAATGAACACAGCATTAGCCGTGGAGAAATGTGGAGGACATTGGCTTTTTGTTTGAGTAAATGAACACAGCATTAGCCGTGGAGAAATGTGGAGGACATTGGCTTTTTGTTTGAGTAAATGAACACAGCATTAGCCATGGAGAAATGTGGAGGACATTGGCTTTTTGTTTGAGTAAATGAACACAGCATTAGCCATGGAGAAATGTGGAGGACATTGGCTTTTTGGTTGAGTAAATGAACACAGCATTAGCCATGGAGAAATGTGGAGGACATTTGGCTTAAGTTATTATTATTATTTTTATTATTTTTAAATCTACACCGCCGAGATGGGGCCAACTGTGCCCACTGCCACCCACGCCCACCACTTAAGGCTCTTTTTGATCTGCAAAAACCCTTACGACCACACCACATGTACTCTGCTACACTCTGACCTGGACTGGTGGTTTAGATGATCATGCATACATATACCCACACACACACATACAGTACAGTACATACACTCTGACCTGGACGGGTGGTTTAGATTGGTCTTTATAACCCACTGTTACAAGAGATACTTACTGTACGTACATGCATACTGTACATACTGGACGTAATACTTACTGTACGTACATACTGCGCATACGTACATACTGTGCGTGCATGCATGCATACGTACATACTGTGCGTGCATGCATGCATACATACGTACATAATGTGCATGCATGCATGCATACATACGTACATACTATGCATGCATACATACATACTGTGCATGCATGCATGAATGAGAAAGGTTTCATGTCTGACTCACACAGTCCCACAGAACATGAAAGACCAAATCAGACATACTGAACTCTGTCACTCTTTGAAACAACAGTTCCAACAGTCATACACACACACACACACACACACACACACACACACACACACAGACACACACAGACACAGACACAGACACACACAGACACACACACACACACACACACACACCCAAGCCCAGGCAGTGGCTACTCAGTTACCAGAGAGATGTGTGGTTCTGGGGCTATGTAAAGTGGAGCTACTCCCAGGCAGTTCTGTGTCGTTCATAACCCGCGGCCAATGTCCCCTGCCTGGGGTGTCTGACAGGCCTCCCTCCTGGGTATAGTATGTCACTGGACTGGTAGAGAGGGAGGAAGAGGAACAGTCCAGTGACTGACAGGCTGAGGGAACCGTTACAGTAGGTAGAGAGGGAGGAAGAGGAACAGTCCAGTGACTGACAGGCTGAGGAACCGTTACAGTAGGTAGAGAGGGAGGAAGAGGAACAGTCCAGTGACTGACAGGCTGAGGGAACCGTTACAGTAGGTAGAGAGGGAGGAAGAGGAACAGTCCAGTGACTGACAGGCTGAGGGAACCGTTACAGTAGGTAGAGAGGGAGGAAGAGGAACAGTCCAGTGACTGACAGGCTGAGGGAACCGTTACAGTAGGTAGAGAGGGAGGAAGAGGAACAGTCCAGTGACTGACAGGCTGAGGGAACCGTTACAGTAGGTAGAGAGGGAGGAAGAGGAACAGTCCAGTGACTGACAGGCTGAGGGAACCGTTACAGTAGGTAGAGAGGGAGGAAGAGGAACAGTCCAGTGACTGACAGGCTGAGGGAACCGTTACAGTAGGTAGAGAGGGAGGAAGAGGAACAGTCCAGTGACTGACAGGCTGAGGGAACCGTTACAGTAGGTAGAGCGGGAGGAAGAGGAACAGTCCAGTGACTGACAGGCTGAGGGAACCGTTACAGTAGGTAGAGCGGGAGGAAGAGGAACAGTCCAGTGACTGACAGGCTGAGGGAACCGTTACAGTAGGTAGAGAGGGAGGAAGAGGAACAGTCCAGTGACTGACAGGCTGAGGGAACCGTTACAGTAGGTAGAGAGGGAGGAAGAGGAACAGTCCAGTGACTGACAGGCTGAGGGAACCGTTACAGTAGGTAGAGAGGGAGGAAGAGGAACAGTCCAGTGACTGACAGGCTGAGGGAACCGTTACAGTAGGTAGAGAGGGAGGAAGAGGAACAGTCCAGTGACTGACAGGCTGAGGGAACCGTTACAGTAGGTAGAGAGGGAGGAAGAGGAACAGTCCAGTGACTGACAGGCTGAGGGAACCATTACAGTAGGTAGAGAGGGAGGAAGAGGAACAGTCCAGTGACTGACTGACAGGCTGAGGGAACCATTACAGTAGGTAGAGAGGGAGGAAGAGGAACAGTCCAGTGACTGACAGGCTGAGGGAACCATTACAGTAGGTAGAGAGGGAGGAAGAGGAACATTCCAGTGGCTGACAGGCTGAGGGAACCGTTACAGTAGGTAGAGAGGGAGGAAGAGGAACAGTCCAGTGACTGACAGGCTGAGGGAACCGTTACAGTAGGTAGAGAGGGAGGAAGAGGAACAGTCCAGTGACTGACAGGCTGAGGGAACCGTTACAGTAGGTAGAGAGGGAGGAAGAGGAACAGTCCAGTGACTGACAGGCTGAGGGAACCGTTACAGTAGGTAGAGAGAGAGGAAGAGGAACAGTCCAGTGACTGACAGGCTGAGGGAACCGTTACAGTAGGTAGAGAGGGAGGAAGAGGAACAGTCCAGTGACTGACAGGCTGAGGGCAGGAGGGAGAGAGGATCATTCCAGGGTTACCTGGACATTTACAGTAGCTACTCTCTCTCCTCTGTAGACCAGGGCCTTTCCGGAAGCAGCATAGGGTGAAGATCTCACATCTCCTTGTATTTCAGTGTAGGAGGTGGTCTACTGGTCCACTGTCAGGAGGTGGAGTCAACTGTCAAAAAGAAATGAAGGCTATCGTTGGTTGTCACTGTCAATTAACGTGGGTGGTCTAGTCCGTTTTACCGGTCCCGCTAGTGTGGAGGAAGACATTTCATCTAAATACCTACAAGATGAGGTTTAGACTTAACTAGGCCATGCCTGTGGTGTGTGTGTGGCAACCCTCCAACATCCACAGATAGATGGACTCACTCATCTAGTGAACCAACATCTCTATATATTCCATGGTTAGTGGGTCGAGGTGAGACCGTGATATTCCATGGTTAGTGTGCCGAGGTGAGACCGTGATATTCCATGGTTAGTGGGTCGAGGTGAGACCGTGATATTCCATGGTTAGTGGGTCGAGGTGAGACCGTGATATTCCATGGTTAGTGGGTCGAGGTGAGACCGTGATATTCCATGGTTAGTGGGTCGAGGTGAGACCGTGATATTCCATGGTTAGTGTGCCGAGGTGAGACCGTGATATTCCATGGTTAGTGGGTCGAGGTGAGACCTTGATATTCCATGGTTAGTGTGCCGAGGTGAGACCTTGATATTCCATGGTTAGTGGGTCGAGGTGAGACCTTGATATTCCATGGTTCG
This sequence comes from Oncorhynchus masou masou, assembly GCF_036934945.1. Taxonomy (NCBI): domain Eukaryota; kingdom Metazoa; phylum Chordata; class Actinopteri; order Salmoniformes; family Salmonidae; genus Oncorhynchus; species Oncorhynchus masou. Next base: position 1,985,259 of record NC_088220.1, read on the forward strand.
TGGGTCGAGGTGAGACCGTGATATTCCATGGATAGTGGGATGGTGGGTCGAGGTGAGACCTTGTGATTATGTTTTAGACTTTGAGGGATCTGAGTCATTACCCGTGGAAGATATCAAGACAGACTGATAAGGGATGTGTGTAGACAGTTAGATAAGCACGAAGTGAGTTACTGCGCCGGAGAGAGAATGCCCCCTTATCACATTCACATTCTTTCCTTCCCTCTCTCTCCTTCCCTCGCTCTCCTCTCTCTCCTCTCTCTCCTTCCCTCTCTCTCCTTCCCTCTCTCTCCTCTCTCTCCTTCCCTCTCTCTCCTCTCTCCTTCCCTCGCTCTCCTCTCTCTCCTTCCCTCGCTCTCCTCTCTCTCCTTCCCTCGCTCTCCTCTCTCTCCTTCCCTCGCTCTCCTCTCTCTCCTTCCCTCGCTCTCCTTTCTCTCCTTCCCTCGCTCTCCTTTCTCTCCTTCCCTCGCTCTCCTTTCTCTCCTTCCCCTCGCTCTCCTCTCTCTCCTTCCCTCGCTCTCCTCTCTCTCCTTCCCTCGCCTCCTCTCTCTCCTTCCCCTCGCTCTCCTCTCTCTCCTTCCCTCGCTCTCCTCTCTCTCCCTTCCCTCGCTCTCCTCTCTCTCCTTCCCTCGCTCTCCTCTCTCTCCTTCCCTCGCTCTCCTCTCTCTCCTTCCCTCGCTCTCCTCTCTCTCCTTCCCTCGCTCTCCTCTCTCTCCTTCCCTCGCTCTCCTCTCTCTCCTTCCCTCGCTCTCCTCTCTCTCCTTCCTTCCCTCGCTCTCCTCTCTCTCCTTCCCTCGCTCTCCTCTCTCTCCTTCCCTCGCTCTCCTCTCTCTCCTTCCCTCGCTCTCCTCTCTCTCCTTCCCTCGCCCTCTTTCCTTCTCTCGCCCTCTTTCGCCCTCTTTCCTTCTCTCGCCCTCTTTCCTTCTCTCGCCCTTCTCTCGCCCTCTTTCCTTCTCTCGCCCTTCTCTCGCCCTTCTCTCGCCCTCTTTCCTTCTCTCGCCCTCTTTCCTTCTCTCGCACTCTTTCCTTCTCTCGCCCTCTTTCCTTCTCTCGCGCTCTGCCCTCTTTCCTTCCATATCACAACCGCCAAATGGTTTTTCTTGTCTATCAGTTTTCCCTTAAAGCAAGTCCTTGCTAACTTCATGTCAGCCATACTAACACAGGAGGAGATGTCTGTTGCACATTTGTCATTCAGGAAGGGAGAGATGTTTGGCATTCAGGAAGGGAGAGATGTTTGGCATTCAGGAAGGGAGAGATGTTTGGCATTCAGGAAGGGAGAGATGTTTGGCATTCAGGAAGGGAGAGATGTTTGGCATTCAGGAATGGAGAGATGTTTGGCATTCAGGAAGGGAGAGATGTTTGGCATTCAGGAAGGGAGAGATGTTTGGCATTCAGGAAGGGAGAGATGTTTGGCATTCAGGAAGGGAGAGATGTTTGGCATTCAGGAAGGGAGAGCTGTCTGTTGCATGACTAGGGTTCAGGCCAGGGCTGTGGACAAGGAAAAAGGGTTGGACGATTGCAATCAATATTATAATGATGCCACTTAGCTGCAGCGTTTACCCGAGCCACTTAAAGCCCAAATCAAAAGAAAACCGTTTCGGCGTGATGTGAACACGATGGAAGTGGAATGCTCAGGAATCAGTGAGAGAAAACGGATAGTGTGTCGTAGTGGTTTTTTCTTGTCTTGCGCTGAGCTGGTGAAATATGAGGATGAATTGCGTGGGTCGTTTGTCGAAGAGGAAGTATGAACTCATGCCAAGTAGACTAAAGAATGGTGTTTTAAAATGTATTGGGCTGGAAGCTAAGGTGTATCAGTCCATATATAGGATCCATTTGTGAAAACATCGTGCCGACCTGTGTTGATTTTCATCAGGCATATTGCCCTAGACAGCCTACAACTGGGGGAACTACACAAACTCCCATTTCAAGAGAGAACTGTTTTGTAGAACCAACTAGACTAGCTAAATTCTTCAAACTGCTCGGGTGTACTAGCTACAACTGTCCTCACGTTTGAGTTAACGGTTTAGAGCAGGCAGGTACGGTGGCTCCCGTAGGACATAAATTGTTCCTCTGTGTGAAGACACTGTGTGCATGTAAAAAAGACATAGGCAAAGACACACACACAACACACAACACACAACACACAACACACAACACATAACACATAACACACCCACACATAACACACACACCAACACATAACACACACACACACACCACAACACACACACACATAACACACATAACACACACACCACACACACAACACACACACAACACACACAACACACACACAACACACACACAACACACACACAACACACACACAACACACACACACATAACACACACACACATAACACACACACACGTACACATAGATTTTGCGTTGTAGATATGCGGTAGTGGAGTATGGGCCCGAGGGCACACACTTAAGTTGTGTTGTGAATTTCTCTAATGAATGTATTGTTATGTTGTTAAAATTGTATAACCTCTTTAATTCTGCCGGACCCCAGGAAGGAGTTGCTGCTGCCTTTGCCAGGAACTAACGGGGATCCATAATAAATACACATGTGATCCCTGAGGGAATTGAACCCTTAACCTTGCTGGTTTCCACCCTCTTACCAAATCTCACCCGTCCACCTACACATCCAGGATGCCACCATGCAGGCTGTTGTCTGTAGTGTTCGTCACTAGAAAACCTCTACCTCTCTCCAACCTCTACCTCTCTCCCACCTCTACCTCTCTCCCACCTCTACCTCTCTCCCACCTCTACCTCTCTCCCACCTCTACCTCTCTCCCACCTCTACCTCTCTCCCACCACCACCTCCTATGATGCCGGGCGATGGCCAGGAACTAACGGGGATCCATAATAAATACACATGTGATCCCTGAGGGAATTGAACCCTTTTTACTCCTGATATATGTTTCATCCGAACGCCGAGCTTCCCTCCCCCCCTCTGAAAATGCAAAGGACAGGACACTTCCTTTACTAATTAATTTAGCTGCTGTGGGGGAGAGGAAGAAGACGTTCCTCTGTTGCTGGCAGCACCGGGGCATTTGACATACATCATGCTGCTCTTTCTAATTTGGCTTTCCCTCTCCCTTTTTCTCCTCATTCCACATCTCCCTGTTCATGTCCTCTTTCCTCTCTCTCCTCTCCTGTAGACTCCTGAAGAGCTGGATGATTCTGACTTTGAGACGGAGGACTTTGATGTTCGCAGCAGGACCAGCGTTCAGACGGAAGATGACCAGCTTATCGCAGGCCAGAGCGCCAGGGTGAGTCCACACACACACACCCCTCTCTTCCGCCACCCCCTCTACAGGCCCTCTCAGTGGGTAATACACCTTGTTCACGCCAAGACTCCCTTGACCCCCTCACACATACTAGCTAGACTCTCCATTCAGACAGACATGGTTACCCAGACTCCCCCTCTCTCATACTAGCTAGACTCTCCGTTCAGACAGACATGGTTACCCAGACTCCCTTGACCCCCTCACACATACTCGCTAGACTCTCCATTCAGACAGACATGGTTACCCAGACTCCCCCTCTCTCATACTAGCTAGACTCTCCGTTCAGACAGACATGGTTACCCAGACTCCCTTGACCCCCTCACACATATTCGCTAGACTCTCCATTCAGACAGACATGGTTACCCAGACTCCCCCTCTCTCATACTAGCTAGACTCTCCGTTCAGACAGACATGGTTACCCAGACTCCCTTGACCCCCTCACACATACTCGCTAGACTCTCCATTCAGACAGACATGGTTACCCAGACTCCCCCTCTCTCATACTAGCTAGACTCTCCGTTCAGACAGACATGGTTACCCAGACTCCCTTGACCCCTTCACACATACTCGCTAGACTCTCCATTCAGACAGACATGGTTACCCAGACTCCCCCTCGCACATATTCGCTAGACTCTCCATTCAGACAGACATGGTTACCCAGACTCCCCCTCACACATACTAGCTAGACTCTCCGTTCAGACAGACATGGTTACCCAGACTCCCTTGACCCCTTCACACATACTCGCTAGACTCTCCATTCAGACAGACATGGTTACCCAGACTCCCCCTCGCACATACTAGCTAGACTCTCCATTCAGACAGACATGGTTACCCAGACTCCCCCTCACACATACTAGCTAGACTCTCCGTTCAGACAGACATGGTTACCCAGACTCCCCCTCTCTCATACTAGCTAGACTCTCCGTTCAGACAGACATGGTTACCCAGACTCCCTTGACCCCTTCACACATACTCGCTAGACTCTCCATTCAGACAGACATGGTTACCCAGACTCCCCCTCTCTCATACTCGCTAGACTCTCCGTTCAGACAGACATGGTTACCCAGACTCCCTTGACCCCCTCACACATACTCGCTAGACTCTCCATTAAGACAGACATGGTTACCCAGACTCCCCCTCACACATACTAGCTAGACTCTCCGTTCAGACAGACATGGTTACCCAGACTCCCTTGACCCCTTCACACATACTCGCTAGACTTTCCATTCAGACAGACATGGTTACCCAGACTCCCCCTCTCTCATACTAGCTAGACTCTCCGTTCAGACAGACATGGTTACCCAGACTCCCCCTCACACATACTAGCTAGACTCTCCGTTCAGACAGACATGGTTACCCAGACTCCCTTGACCCCCTCACACATACTCGCTAGACTCTCCATTAAGACAGACATGGTTACCCAGACTCCCCCTCACACATACTAGCTAGACTCTCCGTTCAGACAGACATGGTTACCCAGACTCCTTGACCCTTCACACATACTCGCTAGACTTTCCATTCAGACAGACATGGTTACCCAGACTCCCCCTCTCACACACTAGATGCCAGGCCAGATCTGACAACATGTAAGGCCAAGGGGAAGGGAGTGAATCGGGACTGTGATAGTCTGGATTCCCATTCAGACAGACATGGTTACCCAGACTCCCCCCTCTCACACACTAGATGCCAGGCCAGATCTGACAACATGTAAGGCCAAGGGGAAGGGAGTGAATCGGGACCGTGATGGTCCTGATTTCCATTCAGACAGACACTGATGATGATCTGATATTTAATGAGCTCCTCTTACCTCACTGACTCCCACTCCACTGTGAACCCAGTATAAGTATCCATAACACTTACAGGAAGGTCCCTTCAATATCCTTCGTTTACTGCCTTAACTCACTATGTAAACTCCCATAACATTTACAGGAAGGTCCCTTCAATATCCTTCGTTTACTGCCTTAACTCACTATGTAAACTCCCATAACATTTACAGGAAGGTCCCTTCAATATCCTTCGTTTACTGCCTTGACTCACTATGTAAACTCCCATAACATTTACAGGAAGGTCCCTTCAATATCCTTCGTTTACTGCCTTAACTCACTATGTAAACTCCCATAACATTTACAGGAAGGTCCCTTCAATATCCTTCGTTTACTGCCTTGACTCACTATGTAAACTCCCATAACATTTTCAGGAAGGTCCCTTCAATGTCCTTCGTTTACTGCCTTGACTCACTATGTAAACTCCCATAACATTTACAGGAAGGTCCCTTCAATATCCTTCGTTTACTGCCTTGACTCACTATGTAAACTCCCATAACATTTTCAGGAAGGTCCCTTCAATGTCCTTCGTTTACTGCCTTGACTCACTATGTAAACTCCCATAACATTTACAGGAAGGGAAGCATTACTTGAGTAGGAAACGGTAGTTTAAATCTGGGCCTCAAGTGTTTCTGTGTTACGATGTAGAAAGCCCAATGTCCAGGTTACTGGTCCAATCTGTTTAACATGGAACTCCTAACATAAACCAGAGTTACTCAATCAGAATATTAGCTAGTGACTAGACCGTCTAGCCAATTCAACTGGATTAGATAATGAATTGTGTCTTTAGTTTGGCGCAGCGCGAATGCTACGACAAATCACTGTTGACATTGGTGGTTCCAAATGGTCAAAAGTTGTACACCCTCTACTAGATACAGTGTACACTATCTACTATATACAGTGTACACTATCTACTAGATACAGTGTACACTATCTACTAGATACAGTGTACACTATCTACTAGATACAGTGTACACTGTCTACTAGATAGTGTACACTATCTACTAGATACAGTGTACACTGTCTACTAGATAGTGTACACTATCTACTAGATACAGTGTACGCTGTCTACTAGATACAGTGTACGCCGTCTACTAGATACAGTGTACACTATCTACTATATACAGTGTACACTATCTACTATATACAGTGTACACTATCTACTAGATACAGTGTACACTGTCTACTAGATACAGTGTACGCCGTCTACTATATACAGTGTACACTATCTACTAGATACAGTGTACACTATCTACTAGATACAGTGTACGCCGTCTACTAGCACGCCAGATACAGTGGCACGCCAGATACAGTGGCACGCCAGATACAGTGGCACGCCAGATACAGTGGCACGCCAGATACAGTGGCACGCCAGATACAGTGGCACGCCAGATACAGTGGCACGCCAGATACAGTGGCACGCCAGATACAGCGGCACGCCAGATACAGCGGCACGCCAGATACAGCGGCACGCCAGATACAGCGGCACGCCAGATACAGCGGCACGCCAGATACAGCGGCACGCCAGATACAGCGGCACGCCAGATACAGCGGCACGCCAGATACAGTGTATTCGGAAAGTATTCAGACCACTTTCTCCACGTTTTGTTACGTTACAGCCTTGTTCTGAAATGGATTAAATAATAGTTTTCAATCTAAACACACTACCCTGTAATGACGATGCAAAAACGTTTTTATTTTTTCGCTTTTTTTTTTTTGCCAAAAAATTACCTTTTTTTTTTTTACATCAGTATTCAGACCCTTTGCTATGAGACTCAATTGAGCTCACCTGCATCCTATTTCCATTGATCATTCTTGAGATGTTTCTACAACTTGATTGGAGTCCACCTGTGGTAACCATCTCTGCAGCACCCAATAAGGCCTTTATGGTAGAGTGGCCAGACTGAAGCCACTCAGTAAAAGGCACTTGACAGCCCGCTTGGAGTTTGCCAAAAGACACCTAAAGGACTCAGACCATGAGAAACAAGCTTGACCTGTCTGATGAAACCAAGACTGAACTATTTGGCTTGAATGCCAAACGTCACGTCTGGAGGAAACCTGGCAACATTTCTACAGTGAAACATTGTGGTAGCAGCATCATGCTGTTGGGATGTTTTTCAGTGGCAGGGACTGGGACAGAGAGTAGGCCTACAGAGTACACCCACTCACCCGGAGGAGTAGGCCTACAGAGTACACCCACATCACCAGGAGAGAATGCCTACAGAGTACACCCACTCACGCGGAGAGAAGGCCTACAGAGTACACCCACTCACCCGGAGGAGAAGGCCTACAGAGTACACCCACTCACCCGGAAGAGAAGGCCTACAGAGTACACCCACTCACCCGGAGGAGAAGGCCTACAGAGTACACCCACTCACCCGGAAGAGAAGGCCTACAGAGTACACCCACTCACCCGGAGGAGAAGGCCTACAGAGTACACCCACATCACCCAGAGGAGAAGGCCTACAGAGTACACCCACTCACGCAGAGAGAAGGCCTACAGAGTACACCCACTCACGCAGAGAGAAGGCCTACAGAGTACACCCACTCACGCGGAGAGAAGGCCTACAGAGTACACCCACATCACCTAGAGGAGAAGGCCTACAGAGTACACCCACTCACCCGGAGGAGAAGGCCTACAGAGTACACCCACATCACCTAGAGGAGAAGGCCTACAGAGTACACCCACTCACCCGGAGGAGAAGGCCTACAGAGTACACCCACTCACCCGGAGGAGAAGGCCTACAGAGTACACCCACTCACCCGGAGGAGAAGGCCTACAGAGTACACCCACTCACCCGGAGGAGAAGGCCTACAGAGTACACCCACTCACCCGGAGGAGAAGGCCTACAGAGTACACCCACTCACGCGGAGAGAAGGCCTACAGAGTACACCCACTCACGCGGAGAGAAGGCCTACAGAGTACACCCACTCACCCGGAGGAGAAGGCCTACAGAGTACACCCACTCACGCGGAGAGAAGGCCTACAGAGTACACCCACATCACCTAGAGGAGAAGGCCTACAGAGTACACCCACTCACGCGGAGAGAAGGCCTACAGAGTACACCCACATCACCAGGAGAGAAGGCCTACAGAGTACACCCACTCACCCGGAGGAGAAGGCCTACAGAGTACACCCACTCACGCAGAGAGAAGGCCTACAGAGTACACCCACTCACGCAGAGAGAAGGCCTACAGAGTACACCCACTCACGCGGAGAGAAGGCCTACAGAGTACACCCACATCACCTAGAGGAGAAGGCCTACAGAGTACACCCACTCACCCGGAGGAGAAGGCCTACAGAGTACACCCACATCACCTAGAGGAGAAGGCCTACAGAGTACACCCACTCACCCGGAGGAGAAGGCCTACAGAGTACACCCACTCACCCGGAGGAGAAGGCCTACAGAGTACACCCACTCACCCGGAGGAGAAGGCCTACAGAGTACACCCACTCACCCGGAGGAGAAGGCCTACAGAGTACACCCACTCACCCGGAGGAGAAGGCCTACAGAGTACACCCACTCACCCGGAGGAGAAGGCCTACAGAGTACACCCACTCACCCGGAGGAGAAGGCCTACAGAGTACACCCACTCACCCGGAGGAGAAGGCCTACAGAGTACACCCACATCACCAGGAGAGAATGCCTACAGAGTACACCCACTCACCCGGAGGACAAGGCCTACAGAGTACACCCACTCACCCGGAGGAGAAGGCCTACAGAGTACACCCACATCACGCGGAGGAGAAGGCCTACAGAGTACACCCACTCACGCGGAGAGAAGGCCTACAGAGTACACCCACATCACCCGGAGGAGAAGGCCTACAGAGTACACCCACTCACCCGGAGAGAAGGCCTACAGAGTACACCCACATCACGCAGAGGAGAAGGCCTACAGAGTACACCCACTCACGCGGAGAGAAGGCCTACAGAGTACACCCACATCACCCGGAGGAGAAGGCCTACAGAGTACACCCACTCACCCGGAGAGAAGGCCTACAGAGTACACCCACATCACCCGGAGGAGAAGGCCTACAGAGTACACCCACTCACCCGGAGGAGAAGGCCTACAGAGTACACCCACTCACCCGGAGGAGAAGGCCTACAGAGTACACCCACATCACCCGGAGGAGAAGGCCTACAGAGCACACCCACATCACCCGGAGGAGAAGGCCTACAGAGTACACCCACATCACCCGGAGGAGAAGGCCTACAGAGCACACCCACATCACCCGGAGGAGAAGGCCTACAGAGCACACATCTTGCACAGACACGCTCTCTTTAAATATTCTCCCTGTTGCCTTGGTAATGGTTGTATTAATATATCCAGTCATTGGCCAAATGAGGGGGCTACGTTGGTGAGAAATGTGTTAGTCGGTGTGGATGCACGGCGTGACCTCATTAGCCCTCTTGTTATGCGGCGTTAATGTAGACCGTTCTGATTTCCCGACTGAACTGAGATCATTCTATTGTGTTTCCTATCAGGTCTTCCTGTTTAGCGGCAAGGGTTTTCTACAAAGTGTTTTTGGAGCCCTAACCTTATACTCAGTTTTTCCACAATTCCTGACATATAATCTTAGTACAAATTCCCTGTCTTCGGTCAGTTAGGATCACCACTTTATTTTAAGAATGTGGAATGTCAGAATAATAGTAGAGAGAGTGATTTATTTCAGCTTTTGATTCTTTCATCACATTCCCTGTGGGTCAGAAGTTTACATACACTTAATTGGTATTTGGTAGCATTGCCTTTAAATTGTTTGTATCCTGGGTCAAACGTTTCGGGTAGCCTTCCACAAGCTTCCTACAATAAGTTGGGTGCATTTTGGCCCATTCCTCCTGATAGAGCTGGTGTAACTGAGTAATAGTAACTAATAACGCCTCGGTGTGCTGTTCTATAGCTGTCTTCTCTACCAGGCTATAATGCCTCGGTGTGCTGTTATAACTCTCTCCTCCTCTACCAGGCTATAACGCCTCGGTGTGCTGTTCTATAGCTGTCTTCTCTACCAGGCTATAATGCCTCGGTGTGCTGTTATAACCCTCTCCTCCTCTACCAGGCTATCATGGCCCAGCTTCCCCAGGAGCAGAAGGCTAAGATCGCTGAGCAGGTGGCCAGTTTCCAGGAGGAGAAGAGCAAGCTGGACGCTGAGGTGTCCAAGTGGGACGACTCCGGCAACGACATCATCGTCCTGGCCAAACAGATGTGTATGATCATGATGGAGATGACAGACTTCACCAGGTATGGAGGGGGGCACGGGGCAGAGGGGGTGTGTGGAGGGAGTAGAGGGGTGGGTGGGTGTGTTGAGGGGGAGGGAGCAGAGGGGTGGGTGGGTGTGTTGAGGGGGAGGGAGCAGAGGGGTGGGTGGGTGTGTTGAGGGAGGGGGAGCAGAGGGGTGGGGGGAGGGAGCAGAGGGTGGGTGGGTGTGTTGAGGGGGAGGGAGCAGAGGGTGGGTTGGAGGGGGAAGAGAGGTGGGTGGGTGTGTTGAGGGGGAGGGAGCAGAGGGGTGGGTTGGAGGGGAAGAGAGGTGGGTGGGTGTGTTGAGGGGGGAGGGAGCAGAGGGGTGGGAGGAGGGAGCAGTGGGGTGGGTGGGTGTGTTGAGGGGTGGGTTGGAGGGGGAAGAGAGGCGGGTGTGTTGAGGGGAGAGGGAGCAGAGGGGGTAGTAGTTAAAATACACTATCTAGTCCTCTGCCTGTATCCTAATCTGACTATGGTGTAGGTCATGTTGTTCTTCACATTACCGTCTCTGGTAAACACCACTATATCAAATTCAATCGTATGTTTGTTCGTCAGATACACAGGATACAGAACATGTAAACGGTACAGTGAAATGTTTACTTGCATAGTGGAGTCTTTAGCTAGCTAAACAATTAACCATAATCCCAACTCTAATGCCTCGTTCAAAACAACTAGGAACTCAAACATAAAATAAAGAAATCTGACAGGGATAAAATTTAATTCAACTCTGTTAAACTCAGGAACTCGGGGGGATGGGGGGGTCCCCTTTCTAGAGCTAACGTTTGCTATACACAGATCATACACGTAACGTTAGCAAGCCAGCCAGCTAACGTTAGTACAAATCTGTCGTTCTGCCAGTTAACCCACTGTTTCTAGGCCGTCATTGAAAATAAGAATTTGTTCTTAACTGACTTGCCTAGTAAAATAAAGGTTTAAATAAAAAATAAAAAAATGTAGCTGGACTCTTTATCTGTATACATGGATGAATGTTTCTACCGCTCGGTCACGGTTGCCATGGTTGCCCTTAGTTTGAAGATGTAATCCGGAGAAGTTTTCTACGTTTCAGTGTTCTCTTCTTGGACTCTCCGGATTTGGCAATAATCTCTCTGCTTCCACCACTGCTTTCAAAACTGGGTCAACTTGTTCCTTGACAACGACACTGTTTCTTCCCCACCGAAAACTACAATCTCTGGTTCAATGAATTTTTTTGGGAAATATATATATATATTTTTTTAACCTAAATCAGTGATTGTCTGATTAATTATCAGTGTCGGAGAGAGTCAGCATGGCACAATCATCCTGCAGAAAAGTTGTCCATCACAACTTTTTCCCCACTGAGCTTTGTCGATAGCAGTTAATGAAGAACTTGCGCAACTGCAGTTATCTTTAAAAAAAAAGCTGCGGTAGATAGGATTATCCACACGTACTTGGCAGATCATGTTATTTAAAGAAGCATGCTACATGGCAGACCAATCTGAACTCCTCTCTCGGGAATGTCCAGCCCACTCCGTTATCTCTGCCAATCATGGCTAACGGGAAAGGTGCCTTGTAGGTTTCCGTGGCTAAAAAAATTCTACTGGGCTCGTTATTTCAACAATTGTATTCGTATTTACTATTTATTTATTTGTTATACAAGTTTGTTATTAAGGCACGTGGAAGTTCACATTTTCCACTAGGTATTTCTGCCCCCCCAAAAAGTATTTTTTAATAAAAAGTAAAATGTTGAAATGTTTCTGCTGTGAAGTAGTGACGGGAGACATAAGTCTAGTTCCCTGAAACGGGTCGCGTTAGTAGGATCTCTGTCTGGACTGGGGAGGCCAGCAGCTGTCCTCTAGTAAATGTGACACACAGACAAGATCGTAGGCTCTATGGCACATCACCTGAGTGCCCTGGCCGGCCATCTGCTCAGTAAGGGAGGGGTGTGTGTGTGGTCTTTTGCCTGCAAGTATAGAGGTGTGTGTGTGTGGGTCGTCCTCTTTGTATTTTAAAGTGAATCCGTCAGGAGACATTGTGCCTGGAGATAATGACAGAGCAAATCTCTCTGCCTGCCTGTCTCTCAGATTCCAACTTTTTAAAGGAGTTTCTCCAGTCAGATCTAACACTGCAGTCACCCTGTAAACACCAGTCTTGAAGACAGAGTTTACTACACAAGCCAAGGCATCGTCCTTAGCTAAACAGCATAAACATCGAACATGAAGTTGCGTGAGACACCGAAAGGAATATAAGTCCACTTAGACTGCATTCCTCCGCCCAAGCCCAGCCTTCCTCCGCCCAAGCCCAGCCTTCCTCCGCCCAAGCCCAGCCTTCCTCCGCCCAAGCCCAGCCTTCCTCCGCCCAAGCCCAGCCTTCCTCCGCCCAAGCCCAGCCTTCCTCCGCCCAAGCCCAGCCTTCCTCCGCCCAAGCCCAGCCTTCCTCCGCCCAAGCCCAGCCTTCCTCCGCCCAAGCCCAGCCCCTCCGCCCAAGCCCAGCCTTCCTCCGCCCAAGCCCAGCCTTCCTCCGCCCAAGCCCAGCCTTCCTCCGCCCAAGCCCAGCCTTCCTCCGCCCAAGCCCAGCCTTCCTCCGCCCAAGCCCAGCCTTCCTCCGCCCAAGCCCAGCCTTCCTCCGCCCAAGCCCAGCCTTCCTCCGCCCAAGCCCAGCCTTCCTCCGCCCAAGCCCAGCCTTCCTCCGCCCAAGCCCAGCCTTCCTCCGCCCAAGCCCAGCCTTCCTCCGCCCAAGCCCAGCCTTCCTCCGCCCAAGCCCAGCCTTCCTCCGCCCAAGCCCAGCCTTCCTCCGCCCAAGCCCAGCCTTCCTCCGCCCAAGCCCAGCCTTCCTCCGCCCAAGCCCAGCCTTCCTCCGCCCAAGCCCAGCCTTCCTCCGCCCAAGCCCAGCCTTCCTCCGCCCAAGCCCAGCCTTCCTCCGCCCAAGCCCAGCCTTCCTCCGCCCAAGCCCAGCCTTCCTCCGCCCAAGCCCAGCCTTCCTCCGCCCAAGCCCAGCCTTCCTCCGCCCAAGCCCAGCCTTCCTCCGCCCAAGCCCAGCCTTACAAACCATCCAGCCTTCCTCCGCCCAAGCCCAGCCTTACAAACCATCCAGCCTTCCTCCGCCCAAGCCCAGCCTTACAAACCATCCAGCCTTCCTCCGCCCAAGCCCAGCCTTACAAACCATCCAGCCTTCCTCCGCCCAAGCCCAGCCTTACAAACCATCCAGCCTTCCTCCGCCCAAGCCCAGCCTTACAAACCATCCAGCCTTCCTCCGCCCAAGCCCAGCCTTACAAACCATCCAGCCTTCCTCCGCCCAAGCCCAGCCTTACAAACCATCCAGCCTTCCTCCGCCCAAGCCCAGCCTTACAAACCATCCAGCCTTCCTCCGCCCAAGCCCAGCCTTACAAACCATCCAGCCTTCCTCCGCCCAAGCCCAGCCTTACAAACCATCCAGCCTTCCTCCGCCCAAGCCCAGCCTTACAAACCATCCAGCCTTCCTCCGCCCAAGCCCAGCCTTACAAACCATCCAGCCTTCCCTTCCCCGGTTAGCGTCAGACCTCCACTCTCTTCAGGTCAGGCTGAGGAGCCAGCCTTTGATCAAATGCTTAGCATCGTCCAGCTTCAAACCTACCACTTCTGATCCTCGTCCCCCTGAAGGATCCTAACGGCAGGCAGCGGTTCCCCTCCCAGAGCTATTGTTTTTCATGCTAAAGTCATGCTAATACATGCAAATGAAGCTTCCGCTCTCACGTCTCCTACCCTGCTACGCTAGCCCTGTCGTAAAATAAACATGCATATATAGTTATTTAAAACACAACATGTATCTGTTCTGATAGAGATGTGAAGACGTGTCATTAAAGGGTCTTCTTGAAGATGGAGATCACATTACTATTGGGGTCTTGGCGCTGTCTCGTTCTAGTCTTTACAGTGGAAAGGACCAAGGGATTTAATTTAAACAAAAACCCACCAATAATGTTTTGTAGATATCTAAACAGGAGAATGTTTTGATTTCGCTGAGGAATTCTAGTCAGAATTAATCTACACTCATAAATATGTAAATATTTCTCAGACTAGGAAAGTGGTTGGGTGTTATGGCTCCTACACCCATGTCACCATGGTAACCTGCAGCAGCAGGGGGTGGCAGAAAGAAGGAAGGTCAGCCAAGAACTAACTCAGTCCACGCCCAATTGATTGGTCCTTAACCTTGTGTCCAGGCAGGCAAGCACCAGCAAGGTTAGATCAGTGAGGATACTATCTCTCTCTACACCGCCTGGTGTTTGACTGACTTACTGCCTGGTGGTGCCACCCACTCTGCTCTCTACACCGCCTGGTATTTGACTTTACTTACTGCCTGGTGGTGCCACCCACTCTGCTCTCTACACCGCCTGGTATTTGACTGACTTACTGCCTGGTGGTGCCACCCACTCTGCTCTCTACACCGCCTGGTATTTGACTGACTTACTGCCTGGTGGTGCCACCCACTCTGCTCTCTACACCGCCTGGTATTTGACTGACTTACTGCCTGGTGGTGCCACCCACTCTGCTCTCTACACCGCCTGGTATTTGACTGACTTACTGCCTGGTGGTGCCACCCACTCTGCTCTCTACACCGCCTGGTATTTGACTGACTTACTGCCTGGTGGTGCCACCCACTCTGCTCTCTACACCGCCTGGTATTTGACTTTACTTACTGCCTGGTGGTGCCACCCACTCTGCTCTCTACACCGCCTGGTATTTGACTGACTTACTGCCTGGTGGTGCCACCCACTCTGCTCTCTACACCGCCTGGTATTTGACTGACTTACTGCCTGGTGGTGCCACCCACTCTGCTCTCTACACCGCCTGGTATTTGACTGACTTACTGCCTGGTGGTGCCACCCACTCTGCTCTCTAAACCGCCTGGTATTTGACTGACTAGCCCAGTGTCTGAATATGGAGGTAGAGGTGACGACTAGCCCAGTGTACCAGGGTGACACGTGGTGAAGCTGGCTCAAACTTCCTCTTACTTATTCATGGTTTCTATATTAGCCAATGAAAAGCAACATTTAGATTCAGTTAGGACGGGGGACGTCTGATAACCTCTCCTGGCATATTATGACCCCCCCCCCCCACTAGCACGAACAGAGTTGGAGCGTCGGCCATCCTTAAATTTGACTGTAGATCCCAACCACGTTGTTAGCACGTCTGCAGTGAAACGAGGCTAAGCTCAGCACTAGCAGTGTTGAGTTGGGGTTGACATTATCATCCCGATGCCTCCAGCCCCTCTAGTCTCGCAGGGCTCTCCTGTCCCTTGTGTGTCCCCAGCCCAGTCTGTAGCGTGATGCTTGGCTACATCCCACTGCCAGGGCCTTGTTTCACTCCCTTTATATCCCCCAACCCATTCCTCCGTTCACATCACACAGGAGGAGAGGAGAGAGCAGGGGAAGGGAGGAGAGGGAGGGATAGAGAGCAGGGGAAGGGAGGAGAGGGAGGAAAGGGAGGGAGGAGAGAGCAGGGGAAGGGAGGAGAGGGAGGGAGGAGAGAGCAGGGGAAGGGAGGAGAGGGAGGGATAGAGAGCAGGGGAAGGGAGGAGAGGGAGGGATAGTGAGCAGGGGAAGGGAGGAGAGGGAGGAAAGGGAGGGAGGAGAGGGAGGAAAGGGAGGGAGGAGAGGGAGGGAGGAGAGAGCAGTGGAAGGGAGGAGAGGGAGGGATAGAGAGCAGGGGAAGGGAGGAGAGGGATAGAGAGCAGGGGAAGGGAGGAGAGGGAGGGATAGTGAGCAGGGGAAGGGAGGAGAGGGCAGGGGAAGGGAGGGCAGGGGAAGGGAGGAGAGAGCAGGGGAAGGGAGGAGAGAGCAGAGGGAGGGAGGAGAGGGAGGGATAGAGAGAGCAGGGGAAGGGAGTGGTAGAGGGATAGAGAGAGCAGGGGAAGGGAGTGGTAGAGGGAGCAGGGGAAGGGAGTGGTAGAGGGATAGAGAGAGCAGGGGAAGGGAGTGGTAGAGGGATAGAGAGAGCAGGGGAAGGGAGTGGTAGAGGGATAGAGAGAGCAGGGGAAGGGAGTGGTAGAGGGATAGAGAGAGCAGGGGAAGGGAGTGGAAGAGGGATAGAGAGAGCAGGGGAAGGGAGTGGTAGAGGGATAGAGAGAGCAGGGGAAGGGAGTGGTAGAGGGATAGAGAGAGCAGGGGAAGGGAGTGGTAGAGGGATAGTGAGAGCAGGGGAAGGGAGTGGTAGAGGGATAGAGAGAGCAGGGGAAGGGAGTGGTAGAGGGATAGAGAGCAGGGGAAGGGAGTGGTAGAGGGATAGAGAGCAGGGGAAGGGAGTGGTAGAGGGATAGAGAGCAGGGGAAGGGAGTGGTAGAGGGATAGTGAGCAGGGAAGGGAGTGGTAGAGGGATAGAGAGAGCAGGGAAAGGGAGTGGTAGAGGGATAGTGAGAGCAGGGGAAGGGAGTGGTAGAGGGATAGAGAGCAGGGGAAGGGAGTGGTAGAGGGATAGAGAGAGATTATGGGACCGTGAAGAGGAAGCTGGAGAGATGGAACAAAATTCCATCTGTTGTGGGAGAGTTGGACGGGAAGGTTTGTAGCCTGGAGAGAGCGAGAGAGCAGCTTTGAATCCAGGTTGTGACTGGAGTCCCTGGCAGAGAGAGGACTGTGGAGCAGGCTGGGGCGGGGGCTGGGGCTGGCTGGCTGGCTGGGTTGACCTGTGTGTTTTGTTGGGGTGACCTGTGTGTGTTTGTTGGGGTGTATGTTGCGGCAGCCTGTGTGTGTGTTAGGGGGTTGGTTGTGGGTTATGTCTAGGCCAGGGCTATTAGCTGAACAGGACTGGCACTGCCCCCTATCTCACCCTGTCTGTCACTCCTCCCTCCATCTTTCTATCCACCCTTCTCTTCATCCCACCCTCTTTCCAGAATTGTATCAGACAAGAGAAGGGAGAAATGGGTGTTGTTTGTTCACTGACCATCTGGATTGGCTCAGCCTGGTCACATGTCACGTCGGCGTCATGGGACCATATAAGTCCCTCCCTCACGTCTCACTCAGGCTTTTAGTCATGCCAGGTTCCGTCTGCAGCTAAAGGTCACCAGTAAACAGGCCAAAGGTGAGGGATGAATTTAAATCCAGCTTTAAAACCTCTTCCATGTTTAGTGGACCTGCGGGGTTCTAGTACCGGGTCTGACTGACATCTTTTGCCTCTAAATGGAAATGAATTGAATGGTATCCCTGACTCTCATTGTGCCTTTGTGAACCAGGATGTGACATCCGACACCATTTGAAGCTGGGATATCCCTCCTACCATTTCATTCGCTCTTCTGACTGTCAATCAAGTCCTGGCCAAACCCTACATCACAAGCACAAACAACACATATGTGCCTGTAATCCTTAGATTAAACGCAGCAGGAGAGATTGGTTTCGTCACTGTAGCACATTCAGAGATCTATTTGTAGCCAACCTAAAATAATTAATAGATTTTTTAACTTCCTGTTTGTTATAGATGGACATTATTAATATGAGTTGAAAGGTGTGTTCCTAACAGAGTTCAGGGAGCCAAGCTTAGAGCTCTGAGACGTTCACAGTGATTGAGGCAGAGAGAATATTTGCACATCTTCTCTTATTTTTTTTATTTTTTTTACACTCTAACCACTAGGCCACCCTGCCACCTCTACACTCTAACCACTAGGCCACCCTGCCGCCTCTACACTCTAACCACTAGGCTACCCTGCCACCTCTACACTCTAACCACTAGGCTACCTGCCGCCCCTACACTCTAACCACTAGGCTACCCTGCCGCCTCTACACTCTAACCACTAGGCTACCTGCCGCCCCTACACTCTAACCACTAGGCTACCCTGCCGCCTCTACACTCTAACCACTAGGCTACCCTGCCGCCTCTACACTCTAACCACTAGGCTACCTGCCACCTCTACACTCTAACCACTAGGCTACCCTGCCGCCTCTACACTCTAACCACTAGGCTACCCTGCCGCCTCTACACTCTAACCACTAGGCTACCCTGCCGCCTCTACACTCTAACCACTAGGCTACCCTGCCTCCTCTACACTCTAACCACTAGGCTACCTGCCACCTCTACACTCTAACCTCTAGACTACCCTGCCGCCTCTACAATCTAACCACTAGGCTACCCTGCCGCCTCTACACTCTAACCACTAGGCCACCCTGACACTGACTATGTATTTGACCTTTCTAAGGAAGGCGAAGTCTTATAGTGAGTTATTTCAGGCCTTTATTCATAGTTTAGACGAATATAAATGTTTATCACAATTCCACTTTGAGCTTTGTGTCCTCAAAGTAACTACACCTCAGACATTTAGAACCGTTTTTACTAGAAAGGTGAGTTTTGCACTTTTCTCTTGGAGTATGCAGCAGTACTAGTTGACTGCCCTTTCATGATAAATAATGACTTTGGGGGATGACGTGGGTTAAGCCTGAACAGGATAAAGGTGTAGGAGCAATTTAAATCCTAATTAGTAGTGTACTACCATATGACCAGAGCCCTTTTGGTCCTATTTCCTATATAGTGTACTACCATATGACCAGAGCCCTTTATAGTGTACTACCATATGACCAGAGCCCCTTTGGTCCTATTTCCTATATAGTGTACTACCATATGACCAGAGCCCCTTTGGTCCTATGTCCTATATAGTGTACTACCATATGACCAGAGCCCCTTTGGTCCTATTTCCTATATAGTGTATTACCATATGACCAGAGCCCCTTTGGTCCTATTTCCTATATAGTGTATTACCATATGACCAGAGCCCCTTTGGTCCTATGTCCTATATAGTGTACTACCATATGACCAGAGCCCCTTTGGTCCTATTTCCTATATAGTGTACTACCATATGACCAGAGCCCTTTGGGTCCTATTTCCTATATAGTGTACTACCATATGACCAGAGCCCTTTTGGGTCCTATGTCCTATATAGTGTACTACCGTATGACCAGAGCCCTTTTGGGTCCTATGTCCTATATAGTGTACTACCATATGACCAGAGCCCTTTTGGTCCTATTTCCTATAGAGTGTACTACCATATGACCAGAGCCCTTTGGGTCCTATTTCCTATATAGTGTACTACCATATGACCAAAAGGCCTTTTGGTCCTATTTCCTATATAGTGTACTACCATATGACCAAAAGGCCTTTTGGGTCCTATTTCCTATATAGTGTACTACCATATGACCAAAAGGCCTTTTGGTCCTATTTCCTATATAGTGTACTACCATATGACCAAAAGGCCTTTTGGGTCCTATTTCCTATATAGTGTACTACCATATGACCAGAGCCCTTTTGGTCCTATTTCCTATATAGTGTACTACCATATGACCAGAGCCCTTTATAGTGTACTACCATATGACCAAAAGGCCTTTTGGTCCTATTTCCTATATAGTGTACTACCATATGACCAAAAGGCCTTTTGGGTCCTATTTCCTATATAGTGTACTACCATATGACCAAAAGGCCTTTTGGGTCCTATTTCCTATATAGTGTACTACCATATGACCAGAGCCCTTTTGGTCCTATTTCCTATATAGTGTACTACCATATGACCAAAAGCCCTTTTGGTCCTATTTCCTATATAGTGTACTACCATATGACCAGAGCCCTTTGGGTCCTATTTCCTATATAGTGTACTACCATATGACCAAAAGGCCTTTTGGGTCCTATTTCCTATATAGTGTACTACCATATGACCAGAGCCCTTTTGGTCCTATTTCCTATATAGTGTACTACCATATGACCAAAAGGCCTTTTGGGTCCTATTTCCTATATAGTGTACGATATAGGGCAACTGGTTCCTTTGGGGATTTGAACAGAGATTAGGGTATTTTCTATTGGTCCGTGTAGACGGGGGGAGGAGTGACTGGTGCAGCTAGCTGCCCATGTGTTGCGGTGGCTTCTTAGGGCGAAGGTATAAAACACATGACCTCTAATGATCAAATCACTGTCACTGGCGGGACTGTGTGTGTGTACCATAACGCGACCCCCCCCCCCCATATACAATACCATCTGTCAGAGAGGGAGAGAGAACCTCTATCCTTCAGAAACAGAGACGACACGATGAGAGGCTGTTGAATATTGGATGAGGCTGGATGGACTGTGTCAGAGCCGTGTGTTTGTGGATGACTCGTTCCCAGGAGCAAAGGTCTGTTGAAGAGGTGCGTATATCAGTGGAGGAAGGGGAGGACCATCCTCAGTTGAATTTCATAAAAAAAATAGTGAAACATTAGTTATCCTTTTTAGATAATATATTTAGTGTTATTTTAATGTCACCAAATAATTAGTAAAAACACACTGTTTTGTAATGAAGGTCAACAGTTGCCCGAACTGCACTCTGACAGCTGGCTTCTGTCCTCCTCTGGGTACAATAACTTCAATACAAAACCGAGGAGGCGCATGGTTCTCACCCCCTTATTAATTCTTTATTTAACTGGGCCAAGTTAGTTAAGAACACATTCTTATTTTCAATGACGGCCTAGGAACAGTGGGTTAACTGCCTCGTTCAGGAGCAGAACGACAGATTTTTACCTTGTCAGCTCGGGGGATTCAATCTTGCAACCTTCCAGTTAACTAGTCTAAAGCTCTAACCACCTGATTACATTGCACTGCACGAGGAGACGGCCTGTTACGCGAATGCAGCATTAAACATATCTTAGAAAAATCGATGTGGTGCGTATCGTTGCTCCAATGTGTACCTAACCATGAACATCAATGCCTTTCTTGAAATCAATACACACAGAAGTATATATTTTTAAACCTGCATATTTAGCTAAAATAAATCTAGGTTAGCAGGCAATATTAACCAGGTGAAATTGCGACACTTATCTTGCGTTCATTGGACTCAGAGTCAGGGTATATGCAACAGTTTGGGCCGCCTGGCTCATTGCGAACTAATTTGCCAGAATTTTGCGTAATTATGACATAACAGTGAAGGGTGAAGGGTGTGCAACGTAACAATATTTAGACTTACGGATGCCACCCGTTAGATAAAATACGGTTCCGTATTTCACTGACAGAATAAACGTCTTGTTTTCGAGATGGTAGTTTCCGGATTCGGCCATATTAATGACCTAAGGCTCGTATTTCTGTGTGTTATCATGTTATAACTAAGTCTATGATTTGATAGAGCAGTCTGGGCGATGGTAGGCAGCAGCAGCAGGCTCGTAAGCATTCATTCAAGCAGCACTTTCTTGCGTTTGCCAGCAGCTGTTTATGACTTCAAGCATATCAACTCCTGAGATTAGGCTGGTGTAACCGATGTGAAATGGCTAGCTAGTTAGCTGGGTGCACGCTAATAGCGTTTCAAGCATCACTCGAGACTTGGAGTGGTTGTTCCCCTTGCTCTGCATGGGTAACGCTGCTTCGAGGGTGGCTGTTGTCGTTGTGTTCCTGGTTCGAGCCCAGGGAGGAGCGAGGAGAGGGACGGAAGCTATACTGTTACACTGGCAATACTAAAGTGCCTATAAGAACATCCAATAGTCAAAGGTTAATGAAATACAAATGAAATACAAATGGTATAGAGCGAAATAGTTCTATAATTCCTATAATAACTACAACCTAAAGCCTCTTACCTTGGAATATTGAAGACTCATGTTAAAAGGAACCACCAGCTTTCATATGTTCTCATGTTCTGAACAAGGAACTTAAACGTTAGCTTTCTTACATGGCACATATTGCGCTTTTACTTTCTTCTCCAACTGTGTTTTTGCACTATTTAAACCATATTGAACATGTTTCATTTTATTTGATTTTATTGATGTATTATATTAAGTTAAAATAAGTGTTCATTCAGTATTGTTGTAATTGTCATTATTACAAAAAAAAAAATGTTTTAAAAAATCGGTATCAGCTCATTTTTTGTTCCTTCAATAATCGGTATCGGCGTTGAAAAATCATAATCGGTCAACCTCTAATTCATTCTACTGATTCTATTGAAAAAAATTATTAAACAAAACGGTGATAATCCTTCCGGAATTTGTCCAATAGAAACTCTGATTTTGAAACTATTAGGGTAATGATTACACTCTAGATTAGCTAGATACAGGCAAATACAGTGTGTATAGGCGGGATCGAATGTGTCACTGTCCCCTTGATTACTTTAAGCATCAGCTATCTGTGCTGCTTACCGATCGCTGCAGCTGTACGCAGCCCATCTGTAATTAGCCCATCCAATCTACCTCATCCCCATATTGTTTTATTTACTTTGCTGCTCTTTTGCACACCAGTATTTCCAGTATTTCTACTTGCACATCATCTGCAAATCTATCACTGCAGTGTTAATCTGCTAAATTGTAATTACTTCGCTACTATGGCCTATTTATTGCCTTACCACCTAGCGTCATTTCCACACGCTGTGTATAGACTTTTCTATAATGTTATTGACTGTATGTTTGTTTATTCCATCGTGTAATTCTGTTGTTGTTTGTGTCGCACTGCTTTGCTTTATCTTGGCCAGGTCGCAGTTGTAAATGAGAACTTGTTCGCAACTAGTCTACCTCGTTAAATAGAGGTGAAATAAAATTAAAATACTAACATTTCTCTCGACCTGTGTGCACTTACGTGGTAAACTTTCAATCATTTTCTAGTTTGTAGCAACCTCATGATGGGTACAGGGACAATTAGAATATCATGTAGTAGCCTCAACCTGTCACTGTTACATTGAACTGGGTGAATGGAATATGAATGACAGTCATATGAATGACAGACACATGCTGTAACAGGAATACGGCCATGCTCATTAAAAATCGAATCACCCTCCCTCATCTTAAACGGCACGAGCGCCACTGGTGTGTGTCCTGTGTTCCCAGGGGTAAAGGTCCACTGGAGAGGTGTGTGTGTGTGTGTGTGTGTGACCAGCAGACTGATGTGTGTGTGTGTCCTGTGTTCCCAGGGGTAAAGGTCCGTTGAAGAATACCTCTGATGTCATCAGTGCTGCGAAGAAGATTGCTGAGGCTGGATCCAGGATGGATAAACTGGGCCGCACCATCGCAGACCAGGTAGATTACACACTGATCCATGTCTCACCATCTACCACTCTCTCAATCTCTTTCTATCCTCCTGTCTTGCTTCTCTTCCCCATGTCTTCGGTATCCCCCCTCCTCCAACCCCTCTCCTCCTCCCCATGTCTCCTCCATCCCCCTCTCCTCCTCCCCATGTCTCCTCCATCCCCCTCTCCTCCTCCCCCCCATGTCTCCTCCATCCCCCTCTCCTCCTCCCCCCCATGTCTCCTCCATCCCCCTCTCCTCCTCCCCCCATGTCTCCTCCATCCCCCTCTCCTCCTCCCCCCATGTCTCCTCCATCCCCCTCTCCTCCTCCCCCCATGTCTCCTCCATCCCCCTCTCCTCCATCCCCATGTCTCCTCCATCCCCCTCCTCCTCCTCCCCCCATGTCTCCTCCATCCCCCTCTCCTCATCCCCCTCTCCTCCATCCCCCTCTCCCCCTCCCCATGTCTCCTCCATCCCCCTCTCCTCCATCCCCCTCTCCTCCATCCCCCTCTCCTCCATCCCCCTCTCCTCCATCCCCCTCTCCTCCTCCCCATGTCTCCTCCATCCCCCTCTCCCCCTCCCCATGTCTCCTCCATCCCCCTCTCCTCCATCCCCCTCTCCTCCATCCCCCTCTCCTCATCCCCCTCTCCTCCATCCCCCTCTCCCCCTCCCCATGTCTCCTCCATCCCCCTCTCCTCATCCCCCTCTCCTCCATCCCCCTCTCCCCCTCCCCATGTCTCCTCCATCCCCCTCTCCCCTCCTCCCCATGTCTCCTCCATCCCCCTCTCCTCATCCCCCTCTCCTCCTCCCCATGTCTCCTCCATCCCCCTCTCCTCATCCCCCTCTCCTCCATCCCCCTCTCCCCCTCCCCATGTCTCCTCCATCCCCCTCTCCTCCATCCCCCTCTCCTCATCCCCCTCTCCTCCATCCCCCTCTCCCCCTCCCCATGTCTCCTCCATCCCCCTCTCCTCCATCCCCCTCTCCTCCTCCCCATGTCTCCTCCATCCCCCTCTCCTCCATCCCCCTCTCCCCCTCCCCATGTCTCCTCCATCCCCCTCTCCTCCATCCCCCTCTCCTCCATCCCCCTCTCCTCATCCCCCTCTCCTCCATCCCCCTCTCCCCCTCCCCATGTCTCCTCCATCCCCCTCTCCTCCTCCCCATGTCTCCTCCATCCCCCTCTCCTCATCCCCCTCTCCTCCATCCCCCTCTCCTCCATCCCCCTCTCCTCATCCCCCTCTCCTCCATCCCCCTCTCCCCCTCCCCATGTCTCCTCCATCCCCCTCTCCTCATCCCCCTCTCCTCCACCCCCTCTCACCCTCCCCATGTCTCCTCCATCCCCCTCTCCCCCCTCCCCATGTCTCCTCCATCCCCCTCTCCTCCATCCCCCTCTCCTCCATCCCCCTCTCCTCCATCCCCCTCTCCTCCATCCCCCTCTCCTCATCCCCCTCTCCTCCATCCCCCTCTCCTCCTCCCCATGTCTCCTCCATCCCCCTCTCCTCATCCCCCTCTCCTCCATCCCCCTCTCCCCCTCCCCATGTCTCCTCCATCCCCCTCTCCTCCATCCCCCTCTCCTCATCCCCCTCTCCTCCATCCCCCTCTCCCCTCCCCATGTCTCCTCCATCCCCCTCTCCTCATCCCCCTCTCCTCCATCCCCCTCTCCTCATCCCCCTCTCCTCCATCCCCCTCTCCTCATCCCCCTCTCCTCCATCCCAGACAGTATATTATAACACAGCCCTCTCTATCCCAGACAGTATATTATACACAGCCCTCTCTATCCCAGACAGTATATTATACACAGCCCTCTCTATCCCAGACAGTATATTATACACAGCCCTCTCTATCCCAGACAGTATATTATAACACAGCCCTCTCTATCCCAGACAGTATATTATACACAGCCCTCTCTATCCCAGACAGTATATTATACACAGCCCTCTCTATCCCAGACAGTATATTATACACAGCCCTCTCTATCCCAGACAGTATATTATACACAGCCCTCTCTATCCCAGACAGTATATTATACACAGCCCTCTCTATCCCAGACAGTATATTATACACAGCCCTCTCTATCCCAGACAGTATATTATAACACAGCCCTCTCTATCCCAGACAGTATATTATACACAGCCCTCTCTATCCCAGACAGTATATTATAACACAGCCCTCTCTATCCCAGACAGTATATTATACACAGCCCTCTCTATCCCAGACAGTATATTATACACAGCCCTCTCTATCCCAGACAGTATATTATAACACAGCCCTCTCTATCCCAGACAGTATATTATACACAGCCCTCTCTATCCCAGACAGTATATTATAACACAGCCCTCTCTATCCCAGACAGTATATTATAACACAGCCCTCTCTATCCCAGACAGTATATTATACACAGCCCTCTCTATCCCAGACAGTATATTATACACAGCCCTCTCTATCCCAGACAGTATATTATACACAGCCCTCTATCCCAGACAGTATATTATAACACAGCCCTCTCTATCCCAGACAGTATATTATAACACAGCCCTCTCTATCCCAGACAGTATATTATACACAGCCCTCTCTATCCCAGACAGTATATTATACACAGCCCTCTCTATCCCAGACAGTATATTATAACACAGCCCTCTCTATCCCAGACAGTATATTATAACACAGCCCTCTCTATCCCAGACAGTATATTATAACACAGCCCTCTCTATCCCAGACAGTATATTATAACACAGCCCTCTCCATCCCAGACAGTATATTATAACACAGCCCTCTCTATCCCAGACAGTATATTATACACAGCCCTCTCTATCCCAGACAGTATATTATAACACAGCCCTCTCTATCCCAGACAGTATATTATACACAGCCCTCTCTATCCCAGACAGTATATTATAACACAGCCCTCTCTATCCCAGACAGTATATTATACACAGCCCTCTCTATCCCAGACAGTATATTATAACACAGCCCTCTCTATCCCAGACAGTATATTATACACAGCCCTCTCTATCCCAGACAGTATATTATAACACAGCCCTCTCTATCCCAGACAGTATATTATACACAGCCCTCTCTATCCCAGACAGTATATTATACACAGCCCTCTCTATCCCAGACAGTATATTATAACACAGCCCTCTCTATCCCAGACAGTATATTATACACAGCCCTCTCTATCCCAGACAGTATATTATAACACAGCCCTCTCTATCCCAGACAGTATATTATAACACAGCCCTCTCTATCCCAGACAGTATATTATACACAGCCCTCTCTATCCCAGACAGTATATTATACACAGCCCTCTCTATCCCAGACAGTATATTATACACAGCCCTCTCTATCCCAGACAGTATATTATAACACAGCCCTCTCTATCCCAGACAGTATATTATAACACAGCCCTCTCTATCCCAGACAGTATATTGTAACACAGCCCTCTCTATCCCAGACAGTATATTATAACACAGCCCTCTCTATCCCAGACAGTATATTATACACAGCCCTCTCTATCCCAGACAGTATATTATAACACAGCCCTCTCCATCCCAGACAGTATATTATACACAGCCCTCTCTATCCCAGACAGTATATTATACACAGCCCTCTCTATCCCAGACAGTATATTATACACAGCCCTCTCTATCCCAGACAGTATATTATAACACAGCCCTCTCTATCCCAGACAGTATATTATACACAGCCCTCTCTATCCCAGACAGTATATTATACACAGCCCTCTCTATCCCAGACAGTATATTATACACAGCCCTCTCTATCCCAGACAGTATATTATACACAGCCCTCTCTATCCCAGACAGTATATTATACACAGCCCTCTCTATCCCAGACAGTATATTATACACAGCCCTCTCTATCCCAGACAGTATATTATACACAGCCCTCTCTATCCCAGACAGTATATTATACACAGCCCTCTCTATCCCAGACAGTATATTATAACACAGCCCTCTCTATCCCAGACAGTATATTATACACAGCCCTCTCTATCCCAGACAGTATATTATACACAGCCCTCTCTATCCCAGACAGTATATTATAACACAGCCCTCTCTATCCCAGACAGTATATTATACACAGCCCTCTCTATCCCAGACAGTATATTATAACACAGCCCTCTCTATCCCAGACAGTATATTATACACAGCCCTCTCTATCCCAGACAGTATATTATAACACAGCCCTCTCTATCCCAGACAGTATATTATAACACAGCCCTCTCTATCCCAGACAGTATATTATAACACAGCCCTCTCTATCCCAGACAGTATATTATACACAGCCCTCTCTATCCCAGACAGTATATTATAACACAGCCCTCTCTATCCCAGACAGTATATTATAACACAGCCCTCTCTATCCCAGACAGTATATTATACACAGCCCTCTCTATCCCAGACAGTATATTATAACACAGCCCTCTCTATCCCAGACAGTATATTATACACAGCCCTCTCTATCCCAGACAGTATATTATACACAGCCCTCTCTATCCCAGACAGTATATTATAACACAGCCCTCTCCATCCCAGACAGTATATTATAACACAGCCCTCTCTATCCCAGACAGTATATTATAACACAGCCCTCTCTATCCCAGACAGTATATTATAACACAGCCCTCTCTATCCCAGACAGTATATTATACACAGCCCTCTCTATCCCAGACAGTATATTATAACACAGCCCTCTCTATCCCAGACAGTATATTATACACAGCCCTCTCTATCCCAGACAGTATATTATAACACAGCCCTCTCTATCCCAGACAGTATATTATACACAGCCCTCTCTATCCCAGACAGTATATTATAACACAGCCCTCTCTATCCCAGACAGTATATTATACACAGCCCTCTCTATCCCAGACAGTATATTATAACACAGCCCTCTCTATCCCAGACAGTATATTATAACACAGCCCTCTCTATCCCAGACAGTATATTATAACACAGCCCTCTCTATCCCAGACAGTATATTATACACAGCCCTCTCTATCCCAGACAGTATATTATAACACAGCCCTCTCTATCCCAGACAGTATATTATACACAGCCCTCTCTATCCCAGACAGTATATTATAACACAGCCCTCTCTATCCCAGACAGTATATTATACACAGCCCTCTCTATCCCAGACAGTATATTATAACACAGCCCTCTCTATCCCAGACAGTATATTATACACAGCCCTCTCTATCCCAGACAGTATATTATACACAGCCCTCTCCATCCCAGACAGTATATTATACACAGCCCTCTCTATCCCAGACAGTATATTATAACACAGCCCTCTCTATCCCAGACAGTATATTATAACACAGCCCTCTCTATCCCAGACAGTATATTATACACAGCCCTCTCTATCCCAGACAGTATATTATACACAGCCCTCTCTATCCCAGACAGTATATTATAACACAGCCCTCTCTATCCCAGACAGTATATTATACACAGCCCTCTCTATCCCAGACAGTATATTATACACAGCCCTCTCTATCCCAGACAGTATATTATAACACAGCCCTCTCTATCCCAGACAGTATATTATAACACAGCCCTCTCTATCCCAGACAGTATATTATACACAGCCCTCTCTATCCCAGACAGTATATTATAACACAGCCCTCTCTATCCCAGACAGTATATTATACACAGCCCTCTCTATCCCAGACAGTATATTATAACACAGCCCTCTCTATCCCAGACAGTATATTATACACAGCCCTCTCTATCCCAGACAGTATATTATAACACAGCCCTCTCTATCCCAGACAGTATATTATAACACAGCCCTCTCTATCCCAGACAGTATATTATAACACAGCCCTCTCTATCCCAGACAGTATATTATACACAGCCCTCTCTATCCCAGACAGTATATTATACACAGCCCTCTCTATCCCAGACAGTATATTATACACAGCCCTCTCTATCCCAGACAGTATATTATAACACAGCCCTCTCTATCCCAGACAGTATATTATACACAGCCCTCTCTATCCCAGACAGTATATTATAACACAGCCCTCTCTATCCCAGACAGTATATTATAACACAGCCCTCTCTATCCCAGACAGTATATTATACACAGCCCTCTCTATCCCAGACAGTATATTATACACAGCCCTCTCTATCCCAGACAGTATATTATAACACAGCCCTCTCTATCCCAGACAGTATATTATAACACAGCCCTCTCTATCCCAGACAGTATATTATACACAGCCCTCTCTATCCCAGACAGTATATTATAACACAGCCCTCTCTATCCCAGACAGTATATTATAACACAGCCCTCTCTATCCCAGACAGTATATTATAACACAGCCCTCTCCATCCCAGACAGTATATTATAACACAGCCCTCTCTATCCCAGACAGTATATTATACACAGCCCTCTCTATCCCAGACAGTATATTATACACAGCCCTCTCTATCCCAGACAGTATATTATACACAGCCCTCTCCATCCCAGACAGTATATTATACACAGCCCTCTCTATCCCAGACAGTATATTATAACACAGCCCTCTCTATCCCAGACAGTATATTATAACACAGCCCTCTCTATCCCAGACAGTATATTATACACAGCCCTCTCTATCCCAGACAGTATATTATAACACAGCCCTCTCTATCCCAGACAGTATATTATACACAGCCCTCTCTATCCCAGACAGTATATTATACACAGCCCTCTCTATCCCAGACAGTATATTATACACAGCCCTCTCTATCCCAGACAGTATATTATACACAGCCCTCTCTATCCCAGACAGTATATTATACACAGCCCTCTCTATCCCAGACAGTATATTATAACACAGCCCTCTCTATCCCAGACAGTATATTATAACACAGCCCTCTCTATCCCAGACAGTATATTATAACACACAGGGTTTAACATTTTTCCAGTATCTTCCAAATGTTCCATCCCGAGAATAAATCACTTTTTCCAAAAACATGACGCGTCATTCTAAAGCATGTCTAGATTTGATTAGAGCTTTGATCTCTGTGGAAACCTAAACCAGATGAGCCCTGCAAATACATTTCGAGTTCAAGCCCAAAATGATTTTCCCCTGTTATCCAATATGATAGGCTACTGCATTTTACACATGTCAGGGAAATCGCGAAGGGCTGTAGATGTCTGCTCACCTGGGTAAATACATTGAACAAGCTACAGTCCTCTTTTCTTTTTTGTGTGGACTGTATTATAATGGGCTGGGATAATGGTGCACCTCGCTCAAACCATGACGCTGGGAGAGAGAACATGCGGCCTAAATTACAATTATAGGCTGGCAAGATGTGAATGATGTAGATGTGAATGATGTAGATGTGAATGATGTAGATGTGAATGATGTAGATGTGAACGTTTTAATATAATAGGGCGTATTTAACATTTTTTCTAATTAGTGTGACATTCCTTTTTGATATATCACCTAATGTTGTGTGATGTGGGTACTACTGCCTTTCTCTCTAGTAACCCAGTGTTGCTTCATTTCTTCCTCGCTTTCAACAGTTAGTTGAAATGTGTTTTCGTTCTTATCTTCATCATTGTAATGACATGCATAAATAATAATATAGGACTTGAGTAAGAGACTGCTTTCACTTCTTCTTCAACAAGATTGAATTGTTATGGGTCTGAATAAACGCTTGCTTAGTATCAGGCCAGGGAGGCTGAGAGAGGGGGAGCCCTGTTGCCTGGGCAACACAGGGACACCATGCCCAGGCTTTTTGTGCTGTGAAAATGCAACACGGGAGGTCAGCAGTTACTGGTTTCTAAGCCCTTTATCAATTGGCTTGGAGATGGAAGCCAATGCCTCCTACAGTGGGAGAGATGCCTAGATTTCACTGGACAGCTTTCCCCCTCCTTAATCTGGACAGCCCCGGGTCAAATGTTGTTCCCCCACAGATTACCTGTTTCATTTGGTGCATGAAGGGAAATTGACGTTTTCTCCTTAATAATATAATATATATATTATTATTATTTTTCTTTGACTATGCAAGTCAGTTTAAGATTTTTATTCACAATTTTTTTTTTTTTTTTTACATTTATTTAACTAGGCAAGTCAGTTAAGAACAAATTCTTATTTTCCACGACTGCCTAGGAACAGTGGGTTAACTGCCTGTTCAGGGGCAGAACGACAGATTTGTACCTTGTCAGCTCGGGGATTTGAACTTGCAACCTTTCGGTTACTAGTCCAACGCTCTAACCACTAGACTACCCTGCCGCCCCAATGACAGATCAGCGGGCCTTGTTCAGGGGCAGAACGATCCATTATTTTTATTTTTTTTACCTTGTCAGCTCGGGGATTCAACACATCCTAGAAGAAAAGGGCATTGCCCTCAACAACTTCAAGTTTACCCCCGAAACGAAAAGACCGTCGAAGAAGAAACTGCAGCAAGCCTCAAGACGCTGTGCTATTGGCTGCTGCTCTGCAATGACATCGATCATCTGCGGACACAGGCAACGTCAGAGGCAGCTCCAACGGCATCAAAAAGCAAGCCAGTGAAGAAGCACAGTGATGGTCCTGTGTGGCTCAGTCGGTAGAGCATGGCGCTTGCAACGCCAAGCGTCGTGGGTTCGATTCCCACTGGGGCCACCCATATGCAGTAGTGGCCCCAGCCGACTTGTAAGTCGCTTTGGACAAAAGCGTCTGCTAAATGGGATATATATATATATATATATATATATAGAACGACAGATTTGTACCTTGTCAGCTCGGGGATATGAACTTGCAACCTTTCGGTTACAAGTCGAACGCTCTAACCACTAGGCTACCCTGCCGCCCCCCTGATGTATAGCCACTATGTCGTGATAATGTATTAAAGAATGCAACACGGGCTTGTTTTGTTTTGACTGATTTTTACTCAGAAAAAGGACAGTGACCACTGGACTGGATCTAAGCGTAGAGGTTGATTTTCAGATACGGCTGCTGAGCTTGGCGTCAAGTGGACAGGTTGCTGGTGATGGTGGACCCAAGGTTAAGTGAAGTTGCTGTCATCTTTCAGTGTTTAGTTGTTAAATGGAAATGGAAGGGGACTTGTTCAGTGCCCCTTTCCCATTGGTTTTGGTTTTCTTCAAGCTGAAGTTCCTAGCATGTTATAGGGTCCATGAGGGTTTGTAGCTCTTGGCAAATGGGGGTCACTATGACTGCGTTGTCTGCGTGTAACATATCCCAGACGAGGAGCAGTTGCATCTTTGTTTTAGCTTTTAAGCGAGCGACTAGTTTCCCCGTCCATTCTTGTAGACGTCCCAAAGGCTTTTCCCGGAAGAGGAGAGAAAAATAATATCCCCAACAAGTTTGGCGTCAGCACACAACCTTTCTTAACGCCGAAGGAGTCCGATGGGGACACGTAAAACTGGTTGGTTCCTTGTATGTTGGTGTGGAAGGACTGAAGAATTACAGAGGAGGTTATCCTATCCTGTTGGACCATCTTAAAAAGAGGCCACTCCCACTAGGTCCTCTGTCTCAGGAGAGAAGATCGTGCCTGTGGTGGGTGTTTCTGCGCTGATCCCTGACTGTGAATCCTGGGTAAAGGTCTCTCTCTTAGGATCTGGTGTATGGTCAGTGCAAAGTTGACCAGTGATGCTGAGTAGGACGATGCCACAGTAGTTACAATCACTCCCGTCTCTCTTGTTTTTTGTTGTTGTTGTTGTTGTTGTACAGGGTGACAACACTGGCATTCCTAATGTCCTGAGGGACAGTACTATCCTGCCAGCACAAACAGAGGAGCTTGTGGAGCTCCCACACTCCCATCACTGTGCTTCTTCACTGGCTTGCTTTTTGATGCCGTTGGAGCTGCCTCTGACGTTGCCTGTGTCCGCAGATGATCGATGTCATTGCAGAGCAGCAGCCAATAGCACAGCGTCTTGAGGCTTGCTGCAGTTTCTTCTTCGACGGTCTTTTCGTTTCGGGGGTAAACCACTTGCGAGGCAAAACTGAGCTTATATTGAAAATGATTTTCTATTTTTATTTGCCTGGACTGCTGGTAGGTCTACCTGCATCGAATGGTCTCTACAGAGGGAGAGAGAGCAGAGCAGCAGGGGGTCCTGCCTCCCACGGTCCCTGCTCTCCTTTCTCCCGTGAGACTGGGGTGTATTCATTCCCGCCAAGCCGTTGTAAAACGGTTCATTTAGCATTTCTTACCCTCCTGAGTGAGCCCAGGAGTTTATCGGGCACATAAACGTTCACTAGACTCATGAGGTAGAAATTCTGGTTATTTAATTCAATGTATTGTGCGTAATAGGAGATTGCGGGCCTCCGTGCGCATAGAAACAGGCTACTATGTGTCAATATATTGAATAAGATAACATCATTCCATTTTATGAATGGTGATGAAATATAATTAAGACAAATGTGACAATGGAAGGGGGGGGGCCTTTGACATTGTAGAACCAGTTTTATTGTTTGTAATTGCTAATTGGATGGTCCGGGGAGAAGTGCTTCTGTCGCTGTTTGATTCGGTACTGATTCCATTTGGTTTCTCAAGGGGTGGCTGTGCAGTCTTGTCCTCTACTGTCTGTTCAGATGGTGCAGGGCCTGATACAGAGGCTATTTATTTTTTCGGGGGGCTATTGCCTGTGTATATTTGATGAATCTACTTGTATATTTTTTTTAATGATCTGACAGCGACACGTTCAACCATTGGATCACCAAGACCTGTAGCCTAGTGGTTAGTGTTGGACTAGTAACCGGTTGCTAGATCGAATCCCCGAGCTGACAAGGTACAAATCTGTCGTTCTGCCCCTGAACAGGCAGTTAACCCACTGTTCCTAGGCCCTCATTGAAAATACGAATTTGTTCTTAACTGACTTGCCTAGTTAAATAAAGGTAAAATAAATCAATGTCCACTCTGAACCTGACTTGTCTTCTGCTGATTTAAGGCTTTTATTACTGATACAAAGGCTCCATTTTACACCTATATCATCAATATGTGTTGTAGACAAAATGATGGCTGTCTGGTCGCCTCAATAAATAGACAAAGATTTGTAGTTGGAAAAAGTTACTGCATGTATAGATTATTTATTTTTTACTTGAGACTTGGTTGGGGAAAAGAAAAAAAAACACGACTTGACTTTCTCTTAGAATGTACGACTTGACCCTTGACCCGTTCTACTTGGGATGCGACTTGAGCCTTGGACCTTGTGACCTGAGACTTGCTTGTGCCTGGAATAATAGTGACTTTGTCGCTCACCTCTGCCGATCGGTGTCGGCTTGTTGGTGACCGCTGATCTAGAGTTATGGCACAAACTCACCGTCCACACAAAGGTGCCTGTTTACCAAGCCTGTGTCACCAGCACGCTCACACCAAGTGTGAAGGCTAAGCTACTTCTGCCTGAGGTGAATACTGGGCATCACCTTGGAAGGACAGGTTCACACGCAACCGCAGTCCTGTGGCGACAACTACGCAGTACGTACGTACTCTCCTGAGGCAACGCCGTCTTCTTCCTCTGCCACTCACATCGGATGGATGACGGACCAATCCAGAAGGACATTCTCTGCCCCAGAATTGTCCTCTGGAATGAGACCAACTCTGGCAGCTTACGCTGTAGAGATATTCGCAAGCAAGACGAGTCCTTCAACATCGACACCTGGGAAGATTCTGCCCGCCGTCACCACTGGTAGCAGTTTGCAGCGGGCTGCAGACAAGCGAAAACAACCCTGAGAAGTAAAGAGAGCGGATAGGAAATAACGTTGGGACAGCACCACATGGACAACCATCTGTCCGGCTCACACACCTGACAACTGTGGCCCGAGTCTGCTTCACATGGACTGGACTTCACAGCCACAGCAGACCTAACCCCTCAAGGTCACAGACGCTGCACTAAGACCTAACCCCTCAAGGTCACAGACGCTGCACTAAGACCTAACCCCTCAAGGTCAGACGCTGCACTCAGACCTAACCCCTCAAGGTCACAGACGCTGCACTAAGACCTAACCCCTCAAGGTCACAGACGCTGCACTAAGACCTAACCCCTCAAGGTCACAGACGCTGCACTAAGACCTAACCCCTCAAGATCACAGACGCTGCACTAAGACCTAACCCCTCAAGGTCACAGATGCTGCACTAAGACCTAACCCCTAACCCCTCAAGGTCACAGACGCTGCACTAAGACCTAACCCCTAACCCCTCAAGGTCACAGACGCTGCACTAAGACCTAACCCCTCAAGGTCACAGACGCTGCACTAAGACCTAACCCCTAACCCCTCAAGGTCACAGACGCTGCACTAAGACCTAACCCCTAACCCCTCAAGGTCACAGACGCTGCACTAAAACCTAACCCCTCAAGGTCACAGACGCTGCACTCAGACCTAACCCCTAACCCCTCAAGGTCACAGACGCTGCACTCAGACCTAACCCCTCAAGGTCAGA
This sequence comes from Oncorhynchus masou masou, assembly GCF_036934945.1. Classification (NCBI taxonomy): domain Eukaryota; kingdom Metazoa; phylum Chordata; class Actinopteri; order Salmoniformes; family Salmonidae; genus Oncorhynchus; species Oncorhynchus masou. Next base: position 2,020,940 of record NC_088220.1, read on the forward strand.
CGCTGCACTAAGACCTAACCCCTCAAGGTCACAGACGCTGCACTAAGACCTAACCCCTCAAGGTCACAGACGCTGCACTAAGACCTAACCCCTCAAGGTCACAGACGCTGCACTAAGACCTAACCCCTCAAGGTCACAGACGCTGCACTCAGACCTAACCCCTCAAGGTCACAGACGCTGCACTAAGACCTAACCCCTCAAGGTCACAGACGCTGCACTAACCCCTAACCGCTCAAGGTCACAGACGCTGCACTAAAACCTAACCCCTCAAGGTCACAGACGCTGCACTAAGACCTAACCCCTAACCCCTCAAGGTCACAGACGCTGCACTAAGACCTAACCCCTCAAGGTCACAGACGCTGCACTAAGACCTAACCCCTCAAGGTCACAGACGCTGCACTAAGACCTAACCCCTAACCCCTCAAGGTCACAGACGCTGCACTAAGACCTAACCCCTCAAGGTCACAGACGCTGCACTAAGACCTAACCCCTCAAGGTCACAGACGCTGCACTAAGACCTAACCCCTCAAGGTCACAGACGCTGCACTAAGACCTAACCCCTAACCCCTCAAGGTCACAGACGCTGCACTAAGACCTAACCCCTCAAGGTCACAGACGCTGCACTAAGACCTAACCCCTCAAGGCACAATAAATATGTGGTCTCCTGAGACTAGCTTTTCCTGGGACTCCACAAGAGCTAAAAAAAGACGAGACCAGCGTAGAGCAGATGCATATTATGCCAAATATTAGTGCAGAGACTAAGTTTAAATGTTTGTAATTTAGCAGATGCTTTTATCCAGAGCGACTTACAGTAGTGAGTGCAGACATTTTCATTCTGGTCCTCAGGAGTTTATGTATATTAACGCATCGTTCGTTGTTTATTAACTGAGAGGTAGACTAGGACATAGATGGGTATAGGTAGATGCACTGTATATACAAAAGTATGTGGACATCCCTTCAAATTAGTGGATTCTATTTCAGCCACATCCGTTGCTTACAGGTGTATACAATCGAGCACACCACCATGCATTCTCCATAGACAAACGTTGGCAGTAGAATGTCCTTACTGAAGAGCTCCGGGACTTTCAACGTGGCACTATCATAAGATGCCCAACTAAGTGTTGTTACTGTACAGTGGAAAGGTCGAAGACTAACAATGTCTCAGCCAAGATGTGGTAGGCCACACAAGCTCACAGAATGTGACCGCTGTCCTCTGTTGCAATAGTCATTACCGAGTTCCAAACTGCCTCTGGAAGCAACGCTCACTACCGAGTTCCAAACTGCCTCTGGAAGCAACGCTCACTACCGAGTTCCAAACTGCCTCTGGAAGCAACGCTCACTACCGAGTTCCAAACTGCCTCTGGAAGCAACGCTCACTACCGAGTTCCAAACTGCCTCTGGAAGCAACGCTCACTACCGAGTTCCAAACTGCCTCTGGAAGCAACGCTCACTACCGAGTTCCAAACTGCCTCTGGAAGCAACGCTCACTACCGAGTTCCAAACTGCCTCTGGAAGCAACGCTCACTACCGAGTTCCAAACTGCCTCTGGAAGCAACGCTCA
>NC_088220.1:2027500-2040000 GCF_036934945.1 Oncorhynchus masou masou
GGATATAGGGAATATAGGGCAGTGGGTGTTGGAGAGAGAGGCAGGATATAGGGAATATAGGGCAGTGGGTGTTGGAGTGGGGCAGGATATAGGGAATATAGGGCAGTGGGTGTTGGAGAGGGAGGCAGGATATAGGGCAGTGGGTGTTGGAGAGGGAGGCAGGATATAGGGAATATAGGGCAGTGGGTGTTGGAGAGGGAGGCATGATATAGGGAATATAGGGCAGTGGGTGTTGGAGAGGGAGGCAGGATATAGGGAATATAGGGCAGTGGGTGTTGGAGAGAGAGGCAGGATATAGGGAATATAGGGCAGTGGGTGTTGGAGAGAGAGGCAGGATATAGGGAATATAGGGCAGTGGGTGTTGGAGAGAGGCAGGATATAGGGCAGTGGGTGTTGGAGAGGGGGGCATGATATAGGGAATATAGGGCAGTGGGTGTTGGAGAGAGGCAGGATATAGGGAATATAGGGCAGTGAGTGTTGGAGGGAGAGGCAGGATATAGGGAATATAGGGCAGTGGGTGTTGGAGAGGGAGGCAGGATATAGGGAATATAGGGCAGTGGGTGTTGGAGAGGAGGCAGGATATAGGGCAGTGGGTGTTGGAGAGGAGGCAGGATATAGGGAATATAGGGCAGTGGGTGTTAGAGAGGGAGGCAGAATATAGGGAATATAGGGCAGTGGGTGTTGGAGAGGGAGGCAGGATATAGGGAATATAGGGCAGTGGGTGTTGGAGAGGGAGGCATGATATAGGGAATATAGGGCAGTGGGTGTTGGAGTGGGGCAGGATATAGGGAATATAGGGCAGTGGGTGTTGGAGAGGGAGGCAGGATATAGGGAATATAGGGCAGTGGGTGTTGGAGAGGGAGGCAGGATATAGGGCAGTGGGTGTTGGAGAGGGAGGCAGGATATAGGGAATATAGGGCAGTGGGTGTTAGAGAGGGAGGCAGAATATAGGGAATATAGGGCAGTGGGTGTTGGAGAGGGAGGCAGGATATAGGGAATATAGGGCAGTGGGTGTTGGAGAGAGAGGCAGGATATAGGGAATCTAGGGCAGTGGGTGTTGGAGAGAGGCAGGATATAGGGCAGTGGGTGTTGGAGAGGGGGGCATGATATAGGGAATATAGGGCAGTGGGTGTTGGAGAGGCAGGATATAGGGAATATAGGGCAGTGGGTGTTGGAGAGGGAGGCAGGATATAGGGCAGTGGTGTTGTCGAGAGAGAAGCAGGATATAGGGAATATAGGGCAGTGAGTGTTGGCGAGGGAGGCAGGATATAGGGCAGTGGGTGTTGGAGAGAGGCAGGATATAGGGAATATAGGGCAGTGGGTGTTGGAGAGGCAGGATATAGGGAATATAGGGCAGTGGGTGTTGGAGAGAGAGGCAGGATATAGGGAATATAGGGCAGTGGGTGTTGGAGTGGGGCAGGATATAGGGAATATAGGGCAGTGGGTGTTGGAGAGGGAGGCAGGATATAGGGAATATAGGGCAGTGGGTGTTGGAGAGGAGGCAGGATATAGGGAATATAGGGCAGTAGGTGTTGGAGAGAGAGGCAGGATATAGGGAATATAGGGCAGTGGGTGTTGGAGAGAGAGGCAGGATATAGGGAATCTAGGGCAGTGGGTGTTGGAGAGAGGCAGGATATAGGGCAGTGGGTGTTGGAGAGGGGGGCATGATATAGGGAATATAGGGCAGTGGGTGTTGGAGAGAGAGGCAGGATATAGGGAATATAGGGCAGTGGGTGTTGGAGAGGGAGACAGGATATAGGGCAGTGGTGTTGGAGAGAGAGGCAGGATATAGGGAATATAGGGCAGTGTTGGCGAGGGAGGCAGGATATAGGGCAGTGGGTGTTGGAGAGAGGCAGGATATAGGGAATATAGGGCAGTGGGTGTTGGAGAGAGAGGCAGGATATAGGGCATATAGGGCAGTGGGTATTGGAGAGGGAGGCAGGATATAGGGCAGTGGGTGTTGGAGAGGGAGGCAGGATATAGGGCAGTGGTGTTGGAGATGGAGGCAGGATATAGGGCAGTGGGTGTTGGAGAGAGGCAGGATATAGGGAATATAGGGCAGTGGGTGTTGGAGAGAGAGGCAGGATATAGGGAATATAGGGCAGTGGGTGTTGGAGAGGGAGGCAGGATATAGGGCAGTGGTGTTGGGAGAGAGAGGCAGGATATAGGGCAGTGAGTGTTGGCGAGGGAGGCAGGATATAGGGCAGTGGGTGTTGGGGAGAGGCAGGATATAGGGAATATAGGGCAGTGGGTGTTGGAGAGAGAGAGGCAGGATATAGGGAATATAGGGCAGTGGGTGTTGGAGAGGCAGGATATAGGGCAGTGGGTGTTGGAGAGGGGGGCATGATATAGGGAATATAGGGCAGTGGGTGTTGGAGAGAGGCAGGATATAGGGAATATAGGGCAGTGAGTGTTGGAGGGAGAGGCAGGATATAGGGAATATAGGGCAGTGGGTGTTGGAGAGGGAGGCAGGATATAGGGCAGTGGGTGTTGGAGAGGGAGGCAGGATATAGGGAATATAGGGCAGTGGGTGTTAGAGAGGGAGGCAGAATATAGGGAATATAGGGCAGTGGGTGTTGGAGAGGGAGGCAGGATATAGGGAATATAGGGCAGTGGGTGTTGGAGAGGGAGGCATGATATAGGGAATATAGGGCAGTGGGTGTTGGAGTGGGGCAGGATATAGGGAATATAGGGCAGTGGGTGTTGGAGAGGAGGCAGGATATAGGGAATATAGGGCAGTGGGTGTTGGAGAGGGAGACAGGATATAGGGCAGTGGGTGTTGGAGAGGAGGCAGGATATAGGGAATATAGGGCAGTGGGTGTTAGAGAGGGAGGCAGAATATAGGGAATATAGGGCAGTGGGTGTTGGAGAGGGAGGCAGGATATAGGGAATATAGGGCAGTGGGTGTTGGAGAGAGAGGCAGGATATAGGGAATCTAGGGCAGTGGGTGTTGGAGAGAGGCAGGATATAGGGCAGTGGGTGTTGGAGAGGGGGCATGATATAGGGAATATAGGGCAGTGGGTGTTGGAGAGGCAGGATATAGGGAATATAGGGCAGTGGGTGTTGGAGAGGGAGGCAGGATATAGGGCAGTGGTGTTGTCGAGAGAGAAGCAGGATATAGGGAATATAGGGCAGTGAGTGTTGGCGAGGAGGCAGGATATAGGGCAGTGGGTGTTGGAGAGAGGCAGGATATAGGGAATATAGGGCAGTGGGTGTTGGAGAGGCAGGATATAGGGAATATAGGGCAGTGGGTGTTGGAGAGAGAGGCAGGATATAGGGAATATAGGGCAGTGGGTGTTGGAGTGGGGCAGGATATAGGGAATATAGGGCAGTGGGTGTTGGAGAGGGAGGCAGGATATAGGGAATATAGGGCAGTGGGTGTTGGAGAGGGAGGCAGGATATAGGGAATATAGGGCAGTAGGTGTTGGAGAGAGAGGCAGGATATAGGGAATATAGGGCAGTGGGTGTTGGAGAGAGAGGCAGGATATAGGGAATCTAGGGCAGTGGGTGTTGGAGAGAGGCAGGATATAGGGCAGTGGGTGTTGGAGAGGGGGCATGATATAGGGAATATAGGGCAGTGGGTGTTGGAGAGAGAGGCAGGATATAGGGAATATAGGGCAGTGGGTGTTGGAGAGGGAGACAGGATATAGGGCAGTGGTGTTGGAGAGAGAGCAGGATATAGGGAATATAGGGCAGTGTTGGCGAGGGAGGCAGGATATAGGGCAGTGGGTGTTGGAGAGAGGCAGGATATAGGGAATATAGGGCAGTGGGTGTTGGAGAGAGAGGCAGGATATAGTGCATATAGGGCAGTGGGTATTGGAGAGGGAGGCAGGATATAGGGCAGTGGGTGTTGGAGAGGGAGGCAGGATATAGGGCAGTGGTGTTGGAGATGGAGGCAGGATATAGGGCAGTGGGTGTTGGAGAGAGGCAGGCTAACGGGCAGCCTGACCCAACCAGGTGTATTAATCAGGACTGCTTATAGGGATACAGGGCAGTGGGTGTTGGAGAGAGAGGCAGTATATACAGGAATATAGGGCAGTGGGTGTTGGAGAGAGAGGCAGGATATACAGGAATATAGGGCAGTGGGTGTTGGAGAGGGAGGCAGGATATAGGGAATATATGGCAGTGGGTGTTGGAGAGAGAGGCAGGATATAGGGAATATAGGGCAGTGGGTGTTGGAGAGGCAGGATATAGGGAATATAGGGCAGTGGGTGTTGGAGTGGGGCAGGATATAGGGAATATAGGGCAGTGGGTGTTGGAGAGGGAGGCAGGATATAGGGAATATAGGGCAGTGGGTGTTGGAGAGGGAGGCATGATATAGGGAATATAGGGCAGTGGGTGTTGGAGAGGGAGGCAGGATATAGGGAATATAGGGCAGTGGGTGTTGGAGAGAGGCAGGATATAGGGCAGTGGGTGTTGGAGAGGGGGGCATGATATAGGGAATATAGGGCAGTGGGTGTTGGAGAGAGAGGCAGGATATAGGGAATATAGGGCAGTGAGTGTTGGAGAGAGGCAGGATATAGGGAATATAGGGCAGTGGGTGTTGGCGAGAGAGGCAGGATATAGGGAATATAGGGCAGTGAGTGTTGGAGAGAGAGGCTGGATATAGGGAATATAGGGCAGTGGGTGTTGGAGAGAGAGGCAGGATATAGGGAATATAGGGCAGTGGGTGTTGGAGAGAGAGGCAGGATATAGGGAATATAGGGCAGTGGGTGTTGGAGTGGGGCAGGATATAGGGAATATATGGCAGTGGGTGTTGGAGAGGGAGGCAGGATATAGGGCAGTGGGTGTTGGAGAGAGAGGCAGGATATAGGGAATATAGGGCAGTGGGTGTTGGAGAGAGGCAGGATATAGGGAATCTAGGGCAGTGGGTGTTGGAGAGAGGCAGGATATAGGGCATATAGGGCAGTGGGTGTTGGAGAGGGGGGTAGGATATAGGGAATATAGGGCAGTGGGTGTTGGAGAGAGAGGCAGGATATAGGGAATATAGGGCAGTGGGTGTTGGAGAGAGGCAGGATATAGGGCAGTGGGTGTTGGAGAGGGGGGCATGATATAGGGAATATAGGGCAGTGGGTGTTGGAGAGAGGCAGGATATAGGGAATATAGGGCAGTGAGTGTTGGAGGGAGAGGCAGGATATAGGGAATATAGGGCAGTGGGTGTTGGAGAGGGAGGCAGGATATAGGGAATATAGGGCAGTGGGTGTTGGAGAGGGAGGCAGGATATAGGGCAGTGGGTGTTGGAGTGGGAGGCAGGATATAGGGAATATAGGGCAGTGGGTGTTAGAGAGGGAGGCAGAATATAGGGAATATAGGGCAGTGGGTGTTGGAGAGGGAGGCAGGATATAGGGAATATAGGGCAGTGGGTGTTGGAGAGGGAGGCATGATATAGGGAATATAGGGCAGTGGGTGTTGGAGTGGGGCAGGATATAGGGAATATAGGGCAGTGGGTGTTGGAGAGGAGGCAGGATATAGGGAATATAGGGCAGTGGGTGTTGGAGAGGGAGGCAGGATATAGGGCAGTGGGTGTTGGAGAGGGAGGCAGGATATAGGGAATATAGGGCAGTGGGTGTTAGAGAGGGAGGCAGAATATAGGGAATATAGGGCAGTGGGTGTTGGAGAGGGAGGCAGGATATAGGGAATATAGGGCAGTGGGTGTTGGAGAGAGAGGCAGGATATAGGGAATCTAGGGCAGTGGGTGTTGGAGAGAGGCAGGATATAGGGCAGTGGGTGTTGGAGAGGGGGGCATGATATAGGGAATATAGGGCAGTGGGTGTTGGAGAGGCAGGATATAGGGAATATAGGGCAGTGGGTGTTGGAGAGGGAGGCAGGATATAGGGCAGTGGTGTTGTCGAGAGAGAAGCAGGATATAGGGAATATAGGGCAGTGAGTGTTGGCGAGGGAGGCAGGATATAGGGCAGTGGGTGTTGGAGAGAGGCAGGATATAGGGAATATAGGGCAGTGGGTGTTGGAGAGGCAGGATATAGGGAATATAGGGCAGTGGGTGTTGGAGAGAGAGGCAGGATATAGGGAATATAGGGCAGTGGGTGTTGGAGTGGGGCAGGATATAGGGAATATAGGGCAGTGGGTGTTGGAGAGGGAGGCAGGATATAGGGAATATAGGGCAGTGGGTGTTGGAGAGGGAGGCAGGATATAGGGAATATAGGGCAGTAGGTGTTGGAGAGAGAGGCAGGATATAGGGAATATAGGGCAGTGGGTGTTGGAGAGAGAGGCAGGATATAGGGAATCTAGGGCAGTGGGTGTTGGAGAGAGGCAGGATATAGGGCAGTGGGTGTTGGAGAGGGGGGCATGATATAGGGAATATAGGGCAGTGGGTGTTGGAGAGAGAGGCAGGATATAGGGAATATAGGGCAGTGGGTGTTGGAGAGGGAGACAGGATATAGGGCAGTGGTGTTGGAGAGAGAGGCAGGATATAGGGAATATAGGGCAGTGTTGGCGAGGGAGGCAGGATATAGGGCAGTGGGTGTTGGAGAGAGGCAGGATATAGGGAATATAGGGCAGTGGGTGTTGGAGAGAGAGGCAGGATATAGGGCATATAGGGCAGTGGGTATTGGAGAGGGAGGCAGGATATAGGGCAGTGGGTGTTGGAGAGGGAGGCAGGATATAGGGCAGTGGTGTTGGAGATGGAGGCAGGATATAGGGCAGTGGGTGTTGGAGAGAGGCAGGATATAGGGAATATAGGGCAGTGGGTGTTGGAGAGAGAGGCAGGATATAGGGAATATAGGGCAGTGGGTGTTGGAGAGGGAGGCAGGATATAGGGCAGTGGTGTTGGAGAGAGAGGCAGGATATAGGGCAGTGAGTGTTGGCGAGGGAGGCAGGATATAGGGCAGTGGGTGTTGGGGAGAGGCAGGATATAGGGAATATAGGGCAGTGGGTGTTGGAGAGAGAGAGGCAGGATATAGGGAATATAGGGCAGTGGGTGTTGGAGAGGCAGGATATAGGGCAGTGGGTGTTAGAGAGAGAGGCAGGATATAGGGCAGTGGGTGTTGGAGAGGGAGGCAGGATATAGGGCAGTGGGTGTTGGAGAGGGAGGCAGGATATAGGGCAGTGGGTGTTGGAGAGGGAGGCAGGATATAGGGCAGTGGGTGTTGGAGAGGGAGGCAGGAGATAGGGCAGTGGGTGTTGGAGAGGGAGGCAGGATATAGGGCAGTGGGTGTTGGAGAGGGAGGCAGGATATAGGGCAGTGGGTGTTGGAGAGGGAGGCAGGATATAGGGCAGTGGGTGTTGGAGAGAGGCAGGATATAGGGAATATAGGGCAGTGAGTGTTGGAGGGAGAGGGCTATAGAGAAGTGGGTTAGGTAGAGGGAGGGAGTAAGAGATGGAAGGAAGGGAGAGTAATAAGGAAAGGAAAGCCTCTCTTCTCCTGAGATCTGAATTCATTGATAGTTCAAGTCTTTAATTAGCTAGGTAATTACCATGTGGGGTTGAGTTTATTTATTTATTTATTTACGTGTTGGCACAATATTTAGACCATCTTGACGAGCGACTGGCTGGAGATAACCATACAATGGTCAGGAGGACCTAGCAGTCTACACAGTGGTATCGCAAATATTATCGGTGGTGAATATTAACGGTACTGTGGTGAATATTATACAGCAGCCAAACTCAATTGACGGACCGCGGTCCGGGTTCGGACCCAGTGAAGGGTCAACACGGACAGGCTGATAAATTATCAGACCGCTTTCAATCAACCGGGCACAGCGGCGTCCAACTCCGCTCTCTCTCTCTCTCTCAGCATCGTCCACCTCTATTAGTGCCCCGTCTATTCCAATCGCGTGGTTATATGCAAATACACGAGGCCGCGTCTTCCCTAATGACATCAATGCAAATATGCTCTGCGGAACCTCGGGACAAGCAGACAGAAAGAGACAAAAGACGTTATTCAACAATGTTGATGCAATGATCCACATGTTTACAGTATGAATGAATTCCATACATTTAAATTTGTGTCTTTTATATAATGCACATGAAATAACATGTTTCCTACATTGGTCGACGACGGTTTGTTCCTACGCTGTACCACAGTGCAGATAAAGGACGATATCCATCCCAGACCTTTGCCACCGAGGAAATTTGTGTCACTGTGTTGTCAAATTGTTGAGTGCCCCTGGTATACAGTATCTACAGTAACAATTACATGAATGTTAACAGTAGTATAGGGGAATGGCTGTTTACAATATATACAGTAACAGTGGATCATTTACAGTAACAGTAGGAACATGGGCCCGTATACAGTAGCAGTAGGAACATGGGCCCGTATACAGTAACAGTAGGAACATGGTCCCGTCTACAGTAACAGTAGGAACATGGGCCCGTCTACAGTAACAGTAGGAACATGGGCCCGTCTACAGTAACAGTAGGAACATGGGCCTGTATACAGTAACAGTGGGAACATGGGCCCGTCTACAGTAACAGTAGGAACATGGGCCCGTCTACAGTAGGAACATGGGCCTGTATACAGTAACAGTGGGAACATGGGCCCGTCTACAGTAACAGTAGGAACATGGGCCTGTATACAGTAACAGTGGGAACATGGGCCCGTCTACAGTAACAGTAGGAACATGGGCCTGTATACAGTAACAGTAGGAACATGGGCCTGTATACAGTAACAGTAGGAACATGGGCCCGTCTACAGTAGGAACATGGGCCTGTATACAGTAACAGTGGGAACATGGGCCCGTCTACAGTAACAGTAGGAACATGGGCCCGTCTACAGTAGGAACATGGGCCTGTATACAGTAACAGTGGGAACATGGGCCTGTATACAGTAACAGTGGGAACATGGGCCTGTATACAGTAACAGTGGGAACATGGGCCTGTACACAGTAACAGTGGGAACATGGGCCTGTATACAGTAACAGTGGGAACATGGGCCTGTATACAGTAACAGTGGGAACATGGGCCCGTCTACAGTAACAGTAGGAACATGGGCCCGTCTACAGTAACAGTGGGAACATGGGCCCGTCTACAGTAACAGTAGGAACATGGGCCCGTCTACAGTAACAGTAGGAACATGGGCCCGTCTACAGTAACAGTAGGAACATGGGCCCGTCTACAGTAGGAACATGGGCCTGTACACAGTAACAGTAGGAACATGGGCCCGTCTACAGTAACAGTAGGAACATGGGCCCGTCTACAGTAGGAACATGGGCCCGTCTACAGTAACAGTGGGAACATGGGCCTGTACACAGTAACAGTAGGAACATGGGCCCGTCTACAGTAACAGTAGGAACATGGGCCCGTCTACAGTAGGAACATGGGCCTGTATACAGTAACAGTAGGAACATGGGCCCGTCTACAGTAACAGTAGGAACATGGGCCCGTCTTAAGTAACAGTAGGAACATGGGCCTGTATACAGTAACAGTAGGAACATGGGCCCGTCTTAAGTAACAGTAGGAACATGGGCCTGTATACAGTAACAGTAGGAACATGGGCCCGTACACAGTAACAGTAGGAACATGGGCCCGTCTTAAGTAACAGTAGGAACATGGGCCCGTCTACAGTAACAGTAGGAACATGGGCCCGTCTACAGTAAGTGGGAACATGGGCCTGTATACAGTAACAGTGGGAACATGGGCCTGTATACAGTAAGTGGGAACATGGGCCTGTATACAGTAACAGTAGGAACATGGGCCCGTCTACAGTAACAGTAGGAACATGGGCCCGTCTACAGTAGGAACATGGGCCTGTATACAGTAACAGTGGGAACATGGGCCCGTCTACAGTAACAGTAGGAACATGGGCCCGTCTACAGTAACAGTAGGAACATGGGCCCGTCTACAGTAACAGTAGGAACATGGGCCCGTCTACAGTAGGAACATGGGCCTGTATACAGTAACAGTGGGAACATGGGCCCGTCTACAGTAACAGTAGGAACATGGGCCCGTCTACAGTAACAGTAGGAACATGGGCCCGTCTACAGTAAGTGGGAACATGGGCCTGTATACAGTAACAGTGGGAACATGGGCCTGTATACAGTAAGTGGGAACATGGGCCTGTATACAGTAACAGTAGGAACATGGGCCCGTCTACAGTAACAGTAGGAACATGGGCCCGTCTACAGTAACAGTGGGAACATGGGCCCGTATACAGTAACAGTAGGAACATGGGCCCGTATACAGTAACAGTAGGAACATGGGCCCGTCTACAGTAACAGTAGGAACATGGGCCTGTATACAGTAACAGTGGGAACATGGGCCCGTCTACAGTAACAGTAGGAACATGGGCCTGTATACAGTAACAGTGGGAACATGGGCCTGTACACAGTAACAGTAGGAACATGGGCCCATCTACAGTAACAGTAGGAACATGGGCCCGTATACAGTAACAGTAGGAACATGGGCCCGTATACAGTAACAGTAGGAACATGGGCCCGTCTACAGTAACAGTAGGAACATGGGCCCGTCTACAGTAGGAACATGGGCCCGTATACAGTAACAGTAGGAACATGGGCCCGTATACAGTAACAGTAGGAACATGGGCCCGTATACAGTAACAGTAGGAACATGGGCCCGTCTACAGTAACAGTAGGAACATGGGCCCGAATACAGTAACAGTAGGAACATGGGCCCGTATACAGTAACTGTAGGAACATGGGCCCGAATACAGTAACAGTAGGAACATGGGCCCGTCTACAGTAACAGTACATGGGCCCGTGTATACTTTATCTCAGTGATGTATACTGACAGACCCAGTATACTTTATATATAGATAGATAGATAGATGTATAGATATATGTATAGATATATGTATAGATATATGTATAGATATATGTATAGATAGAGAGATAGATATATTGTTTATATACAATAGTTCACTATTCCTCAAATCCACTGTAGGGAATATGGTGCCATTTTGGATTTTAACTGTAGACCTGGTATCCGTCCTCCCACTACTTGTTTGTGCTCTTCTGACGGGGCTAGTGGTTGTTTATCCACTGTCATTTCTTTGTCTGCAAAACATGCACTTATGCTAATTTCAGAGCAAAGTTTTTTTTTTCATTTGTCAGTTTAGAAGCAGGTGAGCAGGAGGGAGGTTAAGTTAGCAGAGGGCTCTCAGAAAGAGCTGGTAATGCTTCTGAAGAGAGAAATGAGGGAGAGCAAGGACAGGGAGGAGAGAGGAAGGAGGGCATAGGATGGAGGAGAAGATGGAGGGAGGGCGTAGGAGGAGAGCGCATAGGAGGAGGAAGGTAGATGGAGGAGAGGGAGAGGAGGAGGAAGGTAGATGGAGGAGAGGGAGAGGAGGAGGAAGGTAGATGGAGGAGAGGTAGAGGAGGATGAAGGTAGATGGAGGAGAGGAGGGAGGTAGATGGAGGAGTTGGAGAGGAGGAGGAAGGTAGATGGAGGAGGAAGGTAGATGGAGGAGGAAGGTAGATGGAGGAGGAAGGTAGATGGAGGAGAGGTAGATGTAGATGGAGGAGGAAGGTAGATGGAGGAGGAAGGTAGATGGAGGAGGAGGAGGAAGGTAGATGGAGGAGAGGAGGAAGGTAGATGGAGGAGAGGAGGAAGGTAGATGGAGGAGGGGGAGAGGAGGAGGAAGGTAGATGGAGGAGGGGGAGAGGAGGAGGAAGGTAGATGGAGGAGAGGGAGGAGGAGGAAGGTAGATGGAGGAGAGGAGGAAGGTAGATGGAGGAGGGTAGATGGAGGAGAGGGACATGAGGAGGAAGGTAGATGGAGGAGAGGGAGAGGAGGAGGGTAGATTTTTTTTATTTTTTTTATTTTACCTTTATTTTAACACATTCTTATTTTCAATGACGGCCTGGGAACAGTGGGTTAACTGCCTGTTCAGGGGCAGAACGACAGATTTGTACCTTGTCAGCTCGGGGGTTTGAACTCACAACCTTCCGGTTACTAGTCCAACGCTCTAACCACTAGGCTACCCTGCCGCCCCTAGATGGAGGAGAGGGAGAGGAGGAGGAAGGTAGATGGAGGAGAGGGAGAAGAGGAGGAAGGTAGATGGAGGAGAGGGAGAAGAGGAGGAAGGTAGATGGAGAGGAGGAGGAAGGTAGATGGAGAGGAGGAGGAAGGTAGATGGAGAGGAGGAGGAAGGTAGATGGAGAGGAGGAGGAAGGTAGATGGAGAGGAGGAGGAAGGTAGATGGAGAGGAGGAGGAAGGTAGATGGAGAGGAGGAGGAAGGTAGATGGAGAGGAGGAGGAAGGTAGATGGAGAGGAGGAGGAAGGTAGATGGAGAGGAGGAGGAAGGTAGATGGAGAGGAGGAGGAAGGTAGATGGAGAGGAGGAGGAAGGTAGATGGAGAGGAGGAGGAAGGTAGATGGAGAGGAGGAGGAAGGTAGATGGAGAGGAGGAGGAAGGTAGATGGAGAGGAGGAGGAAGGTAGATGGAGAGGAGGAGGAAGGTAGATGGAGAGGAGGAGGAAGGTAGATGGGGGAGAGGAGGAGGAAGGTAGATGGGGGAGAGGAGGAGGAGGAAGGTAGATGGGGGAGAGGAGGTTGAGGAAGGTAGATGGAGGAGAGGAGGAGGA